>NW_019384359.1:982029-986721 GCF_000671375.1 Centruroides sculpturatus | reverse complement strand
TCAGATCTATAAAATAATAGCACACGTGTTTGTCCGCGGAACGATTAACTGACAAATTGGTGTCAGGATAGAGACCTCACAGTCTTTAATCCTCCTTAAGCCTAAATATTACTGCCTTCCTATGTAACTTCTAAGATCAGATCTAGCGATCTGAAACTATAGAGAACCGATCTTACAATCGGGAACCCGTAAGTGGCGGAGATTTAGTTCTACGTCCGTGGTAGATCTCACACAAGCGGCAGCAACAAGACAAGAAAGAGACCGCTGTCAAAACAACCCTCCTCATTACCAAGTGGGAGACAGACTGTTACTAAAAGAAGTTGTTGTCCCTAGGGGACTAAAGCAAAAATTAGCACCTCAATGGTCGGGACCTTATCGAATTATTGAAATCCTCGGACCTATTAATTTTAAAATTGAAAATATAAAAACAAAACATAAGTTGCATGTGCACGCCAACTGCATTAAACCAACTACTGCTAGAAAGGAATTTAACCTTGAAGCCAATCCGACCACCGATCAACACATTACGTCACCAGGAAAGACGCAATCGACTACATCGCAACAAATTATTTGCCCTGACCCCTGGGATGAGTTCATTTTGGCCTCTATACCCACTCTGCAACTGGAAAAACAAACAGAACCGGATAGCGACAGTGAAAGTAATGAACCCGAGCCTGAAAGCGAAGTTTCCGAAACGGAAATAGAAGAACAGGAGAGCACGCCCTTTTATGCTCTCCACAGTCAAAATCCCATACCAGATCAACCATGGGTAATGCCTCGACCCACTCGTAGTTGCATACCGCGATTTGTTTCTCCCGCCACAAGTCGATCCTCGTCTCCTTAATGTTTTAAATAACTTGTATACTTGTCAATACAACACCATTTCATTCCGAGAGTAAAGTAACCAAGAAGGAACAAACACTACCTAATCTTATGATTAAGTAATAACTTGTAAACCATTGTGTTGTTTGATAAGTAAATTACCAATCGATACTTGTCCCCTTTCCTTATATATCCTCTTTCTTCCTTTCAGACACGGCTTCCCCTGAACGGGATACAGACTTAACAGCGATGTTAAGCTGCCCTATTTGTTTTACATTGGCACAACTACCGGTCTACCAGTGTACAAACGGCCACATCGTCTGCTCTTTATGCCTACCGCGGATCACAGTATGTCACACTTCCCGGGAGACAGTTGGCCATATTAGAAGTCTGATCGTGGAACAATTTTCTTCTTCAATAAAACTTCCTTGCTCCAACCAGGCATATGAGTGCTCTGAATTGCTGCGGGAAGCTGATTGAGAGACCCACCAACTTCAATGCCCATTTAGACCTCTTACCTGCCCTTTTGTAGATCTTAACTGCCCCTGGGAAGGTGAACTTTGTAATCTATCATCCCATGTACTTCAAGCCCATTCTAAGTACCCAACGTTCAGCAGTCCTCCGTACTCTTTTTTGGCATCCACGCAGATGGAGCTCTTTCCCAAATTTGGGCAGCCATCCTAAACTGTTATGACAGACAGTTTCTCCTCCTTGTTACAAAATATCAGCAGACAACCCTGACTATCCTGATAAAGGTTCTTCTATTAAACGACCACTCTCCCTCCACTGCCTTTACTTATTGTATTGCCTTTTTAAACGAGGCCTTAACTCCCTTCGTTGGATGTCTTCTAACATTTTCCAATGGTATGGGTGTAGAAGGATTACCCAATGGGGATCCTTCTACACCCATAAGCTTCACTGTCTCTGGAATTGCCGATGAATATTATAAGTTCCTTCTGTGCACAGAATAACTTCAAGTTTTTTTTTCACTATTTCCATCAATTAAACACAATCTCCTGCCCCTTTACAGAGATGAATGAACCAGACAAATGGTGGAACCCATAACCTTCCCTGTCCTTATCTCCGCCTCCTCCTAGGGCAGAAGTAAATACCATTTTGCTTCGATCCGCTTTAAATTTCGCCCGGAATCAGCAACAAAATGGAACCACCCCTGCTAATCTTATCTTTCCTGTTGGCCATTCTTGTCCACCCTTGTTTGAAGAATCCTTCCAAGAGGAAACTCGGCAAACTGAACAGTACTATCAGCAGCGGCTCACCATTACTCCACATGCCTCCCGAACTCCTTTATTTCCCATATGACCTCCTCGAGGAAACTCCCGACCACGTCGAGCTTCCAAGAACTGTTCCTTAACCTCTCCTCCCTGAGGTTTTCGCCCACATGCCTATTCAATGTTTCTCCTTTTTTTATTATTGTTGTTTTATTGTAATCAATATTCCCTGATGCCAATACATTGTATAACCATATATCTTCGTATTTTAAATTTATTTAGACTTTGAACCATTTATATACATGTATCAAGTAGTATTATTTCTTAATAATAAAAAGAATTTTTCCTTATTTCTAATTATTATTGGTTCTTTATTTCCTTTCATAGCACAACCCGTTACACTTCGCTATACACCAGCTAAATTTTTTTTTATCCGTCTATCTGTGAGGAATTTTTTTCCGACGAGGAAAAAAAGGGGCTTCGATAATAATAAAAGTATTTCCCTGTTCCAGTGGAAGAACATTTTAATCCAGAAGGTGAACCTAAACCCCGACGACATTATCTGGGATAAACAAACGCCTCATCAACGAAACGAAATGAATCATCTCCCGATTGGTCTTGTTTTCTTAGGCATCAGTCCTACGTCGATTGCACCCTTCCCAGAACAGGTGGAATTCATGAAAGGAATAATATTCATCCACCAAGGGAATTTTCTGATGACCGCAAGTCACTGCACTTTAGTTAACGACCTCACCTTTAACATTTGGAAAGACAAATTCAATTTGTCTCCCAATCTCTTTCTTATTTAGAAACCATGATTCAACAATGGGAACACTCCCCTGAGAGACGAAACCCCTCAACCTCAATGGACTCTTCCTACTAGAGGCTTTGAATTGATAAGAACTTCATTTCTTAATTATCAGAAAGAATATCAAGAGCTGAAAGCTCTAGTCACCCTACGTCTATCTCCACAGAGAAGGAGAGGTTTGATAGACATAGGAGGTAAAGCTCTTAAATTCCTTTTTGGAACTGCCACCTCTGAAGATATCGAGACCCTAAATACCGAAATCTTGAAAATTAAGCATTGTAATGAAGGAATTATTCATTTACTGCACTCACAAACCACTTTATTAAACGATACATTGAATAATACGTAAATTTGATGTCGATTATTTCTACTTATATTTAAACGACAAGAATCCTTTGGGGGAAATAATGAACTTATACAGTTATAATCTGGCTTTCGAGATAATTCTTCGGACAGTCGAATTTTCTGTCCAAGAGCTACACCTTCAATTGGTAGAAGTGCGAGAAGCGATAGATATCCTAGAACAGGACCGATTAAGCACCTATTTCATCTCTAGAGAAATTATGTTACGGACTCTCCGAGATATTCAACTTCAACTACCGGAAGGTTACACCATGATTGAACCCATTAAACCGGATATCCTGTTTAAATATTACCAATGGATTACTACCATTGCAGTAGCTTTACCTGGCAAATTGAGAATCTTTGCCAAGATTCCACTAATCACTCCCAGTGGATAATTTGACATGTATGAAATTGTAAAATTTTCAACCTACCTACCTGCTTTGAATACCTTTATCCAATTCCAGAAACAATATCCTATAATTGCTCTATCTATGGATAGACAATCCTACATGTTATTACAACGTCACGAACTGACCACGTGTAAAACGGCTCACTTCTCTATCTGTTCGTTGGATGTTCCCATACAACGAGCTCCTCAACAGAGTTGTGAATATGCGCTATTTAGCGGAAATGAAAACAAAGTCAAGGACCTCTGCACTCGACAAATCGTCACAAAATATACTCCGATCTTGAAGAGGATAGATCTGCTATGTATCGCAGCGCCATCTATGGCAATTCTAAATGTATATAGTTCCTAGCGCGCCTGCGCACCGCAGTCAGTTCTGTACCGTTCCGTATTCAATAAAGACGTGATTGTTAAGCCTGGCACCCACATGCGGAAACGGACGACGGAACGGCAAAATGACGTCACTTTTGCCGTCGACGTCGACGGAATACGAAGTTGAAAATTTTCAACTTTTGCCGTGACGGAAAGCGGCACGGTAAAAATTAGACCAATAGGAAGGCCGTTTAGCGATGTCGTCATAGAGATCACGTGGTCATTCAAACTATGGCGGCCAGCACGATAAGAAAGCGTGTCATGTTCAATAACGAGTATTTCGTTGAAACAGTTCGAAAATATCCATGTCTGTATGACAAAAAATGTTCAGATTTTAAAGGTACGACATTAAAAAAAACAATATGGACTGCAATTGGAGAGCACTTCGGAATTAGCGGTAAGTACTGATTTATAATTATGACTATATATACGAAACTATAACACGTTTTATAATTGTTATATTTTAAATTTACTAATGTAATTACTAATTTTATTAAATATACCGAATGTTGTTAGGAGATGGTGCCGAAAAAAGATGGAAAAATCTTAGAGATCTTAGAGGTATGATGATTATAAGTTATAATTAATTTATAATTTATTTAAGATATTAATAAAATTGATAGTAGTAGTTTTCAATGGTTAATATTTTAATTTCTTAGTTCAAACATAGAATTGAATAATCAGTGTTGCTTTAGAATATTAAAATAGTA
>NW_019384359.1:967713-979204 GCF_000671375.1 Centruroides sculpturatus | reverse complement strand
TAACTTCGCTCAAATGAGAATCACACAAATTAATAACAAACTAGCAATAATTATTTTGTTATAGTATTGGCCAACTGTTTTTATTGTAATAGAAATTATATAAGCAGATTATAAATGTTTGGTTCTGTACTATAGCTAAAAAGTTAACGTTATTATTTTATCCATTTCCTTTTTTATTATACATTATAATTCGTATTTTGATTTTTTAATACAAAATATTAGAATATATAAAAATAATAGGCTGTAAAAGTCAATAAATATGCATTTTCTCCATAAAAATGTTTTAAAATATTCTTCCAAAACTAAAAATTCAGCTTTAACATATGAAGGTGACAACATCGAGATGATTATAATAGGATTGATTACTACTTGCAGTCTGAAATAATTCATTTTATCTTAATGTTAAACATAGTCGATCGTGAGCTGATATAGCATCACGCCATCGGGTATTTTGTTTGGTTATATCAGGCTCAATTAATCGCAATAACTTTGCGAATGTCTCGATGGGCATTCGGAGAAACCTACATTTAGATAAAATATATTTCATTTATTCGCTATATAGTATTACTATCCGAATTAAATATCCATGTCAAATAGATGTACTGTACAGTACTTACTGCATGAAGTATTCGGGATCGTTTAATCTTAACTCGGGTACCAAAGTGTTCGAAACTCCTAATTTCGAACGATATCGAAATATTTTTCGCACCCAAAATCTTCGCTTTTGTGGCTTTTTGATTTGAGCTATCATTGTAAGTAAACTTAAAAAGTTTAACTGGTATAACAACACAGTTTTCGTCGACGCCATTTTCGGTAGCTGTTTATATTTACAGCGGGCAGAGGGCGCGCGTTTCAATTGTAGAGTATTTGCCGCATGTGAGTACGTGCGGTACGGAAAGACGACGGAACGGCAACCGTTTCCGTCATCCGTTGCCGAATGTGGGTACCAGGCTTTATACTTGTTCATAAGAATCCGTTTCCATCCTTCTTAATCTAATTCCGACCACAATACACACCAATTCTGGCGACGAGGTGGATTAAAGATAATATATTTCTTCAATTTTATTCAAGAATACTGACGTTTATTTATTTTTTCTCGACCAGTTCGACGAAGTCAACACGTGGCTATATTCAGCTAGACTTTGAACCTTCGACCCGTAAGTTACCGAATTGCTTATTATTATTGTTCTCTTTCCTTTATTCGAAAATGGCATATGCGATTAACGTTAACCCGTACAACGTAAATAGTCATTGGGATGAATATGTTGAACAATTGGAAGAATTCTTTATAGCATCCAATATCACCTACGATAGAAAAATGGTGGCTACTCTTCTTAGTCAAATGAGACCAGTGGCTTATAAATTGTTAAGGAACCTTTGTCAACCAGATAAACCTTCTTCGAAGACATTTTCTGATTTAAAAAGTATAATGAGATCTCATAAAAATAAATCAGTTAGTATAATTTCCGAGAGAGCAAATTTTACTTGCTGGGTACAGAGAGAAGGAGAATCGATTAATGATTTCATAGTCGGGTTAAAATCATTAAGTGAAATGTGTGATTTTGGAGATTGCCTTGCTTCACGTTTAAGAGATCAATTCGTGGAGCAAAAATTGTGTCTCCTATCATGAAAACGCTGTGGACGAACTACGTTGTTATCCGATAAGGTTAAAGGGTGCAACAAATCTAGTCTTGAGCGAAGTTTTCTGTTGAATAGCATTTCACTAGGTGTTTTACCAGTAGAACAGTGAGTAGTAGTACGATATGAAGTAAGGAATTGGAGGAGGGATGTCATTAAATCCTTTTCACGACTTAATTTTTTTAAGGACGACTTAAACGTTTTGATAAATCCTTCAACTGCTCCATTAGTTGCAGGATGGTATGGCGAAGAGAATGTCTGACGAATTCCGTTCTGTGCTAAAAACATTCTTAATTCACGAGATGTGAATTGAGGGCCATTATCAGAATGAACATGTAATGACTGCAAATGAAAGATGAAAGGATCAGAACTGACTGCGGTGCGTGCCTGCGCATCGCAGTCAGTTCTGTACCGTTCCGTATTCAATAAAGACATGCTTGTTATACTTGTTCATAGGAATCCGTTTCCATCCTTCTTAATCTAATTCCGATGACAATACACACCAAGATCAACAAGGGATATAAATTTATTCCACTCCCAAACCTCTCACATTAACTATTAGATGTCCAGCTCGACATCAGAAATCTCCTTCCACCTCTACGACTCATAAATTAAATAACACTGGCAAGATTAATCGCCCAAATGCATGTACAGGCTATCTGCCTGGCCTCATCCTCACCTCGCACTTTCGAATGCAATCTACTCTACAGCTTGAGATTGCACAACATTTAGTCGTCCCACAAATCGAACAGCTCGTCAATCAAACAGAGGTACAATTACTTCGAAAACGACTCATGGAACCCCAAATACAAGAAATGTTAAAAGGGACTTCAGATTACGATATGAAATTAGCAGACCGATCCTTATCAAACGTCCACTATGACCTTGATCACCTGCTAAAAATGCCAACCGAATCATCTCCAATGTCCTACACTCCTTCTCTAACAACGATACTCACTAGTTGTTTTGGTGCTATCATAGGTGTATCTTGCCTTATTAGCGTCCTTTGTTATTATTTACGACGCAAGAAAACTCGTACAACAACTCAAGAACAACCACAAGAGGACAACCCAGAAGAAATCTCCCTCCAGGAGATTGAAAGTCCCCCTCAGACAAGTGCCGAACCACTCCCTTCCCAAGAAGTGAAGCCCCGAGGCATCCCAACCCAACCACCCCCAAAGCCTATTGTTCTATCATATTAAGGGGGTCTCTCAACAACAATCATATAACCACATATATATTTTAATCCTTTTTATATTTCTTAGTTATAATTTTTTTCTTACGAGAAAATTAGCTTTTCGTATATTCGTAGAGTATCATAAAATATATTCGAATGCTAGGATATTAAATCTTTTGGTTTATAAGATTTCAAAGGATTTTTTTCTTCAATAATTAGAGATAGATTACCGAGAGAGAGTACACCAACGCATGATGTATCCATCTAAATACCTCTAGTCCAAATTCGAGGACAAATTTTAACAACTAAATCATTACTAACCTTTATTTTTTTAAATACAAGAACAGTGCCACTTCGTCACGAAAGACATCGGATTCACGTGAAGCTACAGCTGATCAACTAATTTTCCTGGGACCTCAACGCATAAAAAAGCCAACCCTACTAGCGTCGACAGTGTGTTTCCGACTAATCTAGTTTTCCAGCATCCTACATAATTAATATCCATACGTTCTCACAGTGAAGATCATTCCACGAACCATCCAGCTCACCAGAACAAAGGAATTCCAAAAACTGTCTAACGGACACTCAACCTTCTCGAACTTTGAACCGTTACCCTCGTATCCAGG
The DNA here is from genome assembly GCF_000671375.1 of Centruroides sculpturatus. NCBI lineage: Eukaryota > Metazoa > Arthropoda > Arachnida > Scorpiones > Buthidae > Centruroides > Centruroides sculpturatus. The sequence goes on along the minus strand of NW_019384359.1, from coordinate 975,763 downwards.
TCAACGAAAACTTCAACTGACCAATCAACCTTTACAGTACGAAAACACCCGTCCTTCAACTACTGGCAATAAATATTGTTGCGAGTGACACGTGCCGGGATTTATTTTGTATAGCTACACTGTTAAATTTCATATCACTTTCTTTTATTGCTGTTAATGCGGCATCTTAATAACCAAAAGAAACTTTATTTTTTTGTTTTGCCAAGAGAGAGAAAAACAATTTTTATCTATGTAAACATACCTCTACCCAGACAGAAGAATCAAAAGGTTTAAAATCACACTATTATAAGTGCGATTTTAAAGAAACCGTGGAGTGAATGTGAGATCCGACCTCAAAATAAGCCCAAAATTGTTCATTGCCCCCATAAATTTTCGACGTATTTGAAATAAATTTGTCGCCTCGTCGTTAAAATAACATTGTCAGAAAAAAGGATCATATAATTCACCCTCCTGATATAAGTTACGATCGATATATCGATCGCAACTTATAACTTTCATCGTTAATATAAACATTCAACCCTCGAACAATGACATTCCTCTGCTGCAAGACAAAAAGTTTATAGTTAAAGTCCGAATTCGTCATTTTGTTTTGGTCCAGGGAACAACTTTAACCTCCACACCTGCAGGACCAACTCTACCTCACACAATAGAAGATCACCTGACTAATTTACCCTATCCGAAGCTATAAAAGCGACTTCTTTCCCCCTCCTCGGGGGAGTCTCACATCAACGGTCGGAAAGGATTACGTCTCCGAAAATTTTTACTTTGTGCGTCGAACTCTGTGCCTACGTTGAATCTACTAGAAGTATGAAAAAAATAATGTAAACTTTCTCTCCGCGAGTTAGGAGCTTGCGAACTAAATTCATTTCCCCAGATGTTAGATTTTGTATTTTTTAATTTTTTTCTTTTCGTTAATCTAATAAATTGTTGTTTCATTGTTAAATGGTGTCCTTTTACTCGTATATCGCCTACGCCTCGTCGACGACCCTTTCACCTCCTCCACTCGACCTGACAGAAAGAATCCCGACCCTTCGGGACCGCATTCGAAATTTATCCATCTTGACAAGTGAGCAGGTTTAACGACCTGTAGCCGAAAAGGGTGAGTCGACGGTTCCCGACCTCCTTGGCGGTTCACAATTGAGTGCCTTGTATACAGTAAAGTAAAGATGTACGGAGATTTTTTTATTGATTCAGAGATGGAGAATATAGTATATGAAGATGTTTCTTCGGAAGAAGAATGTGACTTTGTAGAAGATAGATTAGAGAACACAGATAGCGAGCAAGAGGAAGACGAAGTTATATTAGAAGTCTGCACACCTACAGTTGACTCATCATCTCAAGTTGAAGCCTCGTCATCACAAATAAATGAGCATTGTTCTTTCCTAGCTCTCGATGGGACCAGATGGAGTATGTGGGAATATCTTGCAACAAAGACAAGAAGAGAGAACTTGATTTATTTTAAACCTGGTCCTATTGGTAAGGCCACAAACGCGAGGTCTACTTTTGAATGTTGGAATCCCTTCGTAACAGATGACATTTTAGATACCATAGTCATACATACGAACCAACAAATAGAAAAAGTGCAATCGCATTACAGAAGAGAACGTGATGCAAGTACTGTACAACAGATCTGCAGGAAATAAAAGCTCAAATCGGTTTATTGTACCTCGCTGCGTATAAAAAAGTTAATTGCTGTCACGTGAACGAAATGTAGACAATAGACGGTACAGGATTCGAAATCGCAAGAATGGCCATGTCGGAGAGACATTTCCGCTGTTTGTTAGCAAATCTCCGATTTGATAACAGACGCGGGGTGAAAGACTAATTTTGATAAATTAGCAGCAGTCCGAAATTTTTTAGATGTATTTACGAATAATTGTATAAAAAATTATTATGTATCAGAATACTGTACCATAGATGAGAAACTGGAAGAGTTTACAAGGCGGTGCGGATTCCGCCAGTATATACCAAGTAAACCGAATAAATACGGTATAAAAATATTCTTGCTGGTGGACAGTAAAACGTTTTATACGCATAATTTAGAGGCTTACTGCGGAAAACAGCCAGATAAACCCTTCTCAGTATCGAATTCTGCGGACAGTATAGTGAAAAAATTAACTACACCTATAGTTAACAGCGGCCGTAATATAATTACCGATAACTGGTTCACGAGTTTCAGTTTGACTACAGATTTATTGGAAGACAGGTTAACGCTAGTTGGTACCATAAGAAAAAATAGAAAAGAAATTCCTGCAGAATTTTTAAATTTAAAAAATAGAAAAGTAAACAGTAGTAAGTTTGCATTTACTAAGGCGATCACATTGGTCTCCTATGTGCCGAAAAAAGAAAAAAAAAATGTATTGCTTTTGTCGTCATTACATCATAGTGAAGAAATTGATTAGGAAACGGGACTAGCGGCAAAGCCAGAAATAATATCCTTTTATAATAGAACTGAAGGGGGAGTAGATACCGTGGACCACTTAACCAGGAATTATAATTGCGTATGAAACACCAGACGATGGCCTATGATCATTTTTTACTTTATGTTAAATTTAGCAGTAATTAATTCCTATATTATTCACCAAGCAAACGAAAATACGTCCAAATTGAATAATAGAAGAGAATATTTGAAAGAACTGTCTATCATTGTAATGCGCGAGCATATTGATAATAGAAAATGTTGATTTGTTTTTTGAAACCGTGTCCTGTTTTATATTTGTGTAGTATATAAAATTCCGTGTACCTGCGCAAATAAAAAACATTACATAGGAGAAACAAAAAGAAAAGTAAAAACTAGACTGAAGAACACATAGCGGACCTAAAATACAATAGAATAAATTCTGCATTTTACGAACATTGTACTATAAACAACTGTAATATAGATAAAGACAACGTAGAAATACTGCATAAAGAAAAATTAACATACAACAGGAAGTTTAAAGAAACCATAGAAATCATGAAAAGTACAGACAGTATAAATAAAAACTTAAGCCTTAAAATAAACGAAAACTGGATTAATATATTATAAATAAGTTTTATTTATTTTTTATTATTTTACTGTGAAAAGCAATTTCTCCTAGAAATAAATTTTCCCATACAGATTTTGGTAAAAATCAAACCACAAGATGGCGAACGTCACACGTGGCAACAATTGAGATACCAGCGCAAAAGAAAAAATCAAAAGGGGGATGGAAGGTAAAAAGGGGGCGGAAACAGCTAAAAATTTTTTTACAGTTGTGTTGTATCAATATATGCCTAAAAGAGAAGATTTTAGAAGATTTTAACCTTTTAATTTCTAATATATACTAGTTTATTTACAAAAGATTAAAGCAAATTTTACATGTTTTTAAATTATACAAAGTTTAACCAAAAGGTACGTCTATATATCGTTTATGTACTCATTATTTTATGTAAATTCTCCACTGTAATAAGGTAAAATATATATATTGTATTTTAGTTGACTGAAGAGGAGCAAAGCCCGAAACGAGTACAAAACAATGTACCGTATCGACTCAACTAATAAAGGAATTTGATGGAAAATCTGTCATGTGTCTTTGGAACAAAACACAATACTAGTGTTTACTACGCCACAAATAGAAAATATATTTTAAATCTTTCGAAAACGATCAGAACGACGACAGCGGAAAGGGTATTTCCGTCAGTTCCTGAAGCCGGGCCTTCACATTTGTCTACGGAATGTGTTGAAGAAAAGAGAAGATGATGTGCTGAATGTAAGTCACGGAAAGATAGAAAAACGAAATATACCTGTGTAAAATGCAAAAAGTATCTATGCTTGAAACATGCAGTTCAAATATGTAAAGATTGTGTTAAATAGAAATAAGAAACCAACATTTTAACTAACAACAAATATATAACGAAGGAATTTTTTTCCTATTCTGAATGCTAAATGTTTCGAGCATAAATCCTAAAATAATAATTATGATATTATTTAGTTTTTACATATCAACCAGTAAATGTATTTTATTTTCTGTTAGCGTATTATCTTTAGAATGTTTACAAATATTATATAAAAACAAAAATAATAAGTTTCTTTGTATCTTTCTAATTAAATTTTGTTTTATAGTTTCATTTGTTTGTTTTTTTTTTAATATAAAATCCTTTAGCTACAAAAAAGAATTCCAAAAGTGAATAGTATTTTTCGGATAAATAAATAAATAAAATTGCTATTTTTCCTTAAAAATTAGGCTAAAATTGATTTGTTTTGAGGTGTCTATTTATTGCGAGTAGACGCCCTTAGGCGTATGTCACGTGACTTTTACGTTAAGTGATGATGCGAAGTACACCTTTAGGTGTGAATTGCTTAAAAATTTGATTAATTTGCGTTATATTGGAGTTTTTCAACCATCTTAGCTTTAATTTGCTCTTCTCTAGGTCGATTGATTTCGTTTAAGCCAATAAGTGTTTTGTTACCACCCCTGGCCAATAAATATTTCGGTAAATACATCCCCCTACCATTATACATACTATACTAACAATCAAATGGAAACTTCTAAAGTTTCATTGGGTATCTTCACAGACTAATCACAGACTTGTGAAAGGAAAATATTGCCGTGAAAAGTCCCACCTCCGACCTTTAAAGTGAAATGTAAACAATCACATTAAATTTGCTTTCTAAATCGATTTTTAGTTCTATATAAATAATTTAATGTACTTAGACATTAAGTTAACTAATTCGACAATATTTAGGCAATTAAATGTGCTTTTAAAACTATCTAGCAACAAATATTCCCGGGAAACTCCAACTCTCTATAGTAAGTCTATGGAAGATGTTCTTGCTGTTAATTGGCATTAAAATCTTTGTTTCTACGCCTATTACGCTATAATTGGTATTTTATATTATGAATGATTTAAGTTCAACGAATGAGAATTTTTTTCAGAACCATCTGGTCTGGACATTCCCGCAAAGAACCAATCCACGTGATTAAAGTCAGAATGTAAGCAAACGTTACAAATAGCTATCTTCTTCATTTTAGAGCCGTAATTCTGGTAATTTTACTCCTGAATGTTTCTGACAAAGCAAACATTTGTTTAAATAACGTCAATAAAAATGAAAATTAGCGAAATTAGAGCTAAAAAAGATGAAAATGGCGATTAACTAACATTTATTTACATTCTGACATTAAAAGAAGGAGTAATTCTTATCGCAGTCAATTTCCCACCAGACAATTCTGAGAAGATGCTTACTAGATCAAACGAAATAAAAAAAAACTAGAAGTTAGCTAATTAGGCCCTAAACATTATGGAATTAGATATAAAGTAGTAAATTACAACTACGCGACAATCGTATTGCGTAGCTACCATTATTCTAAATTCTAATAATCTACATTAATCTGATAAAAATACTTTTAATTATTATCTGCAATTATTATCTATTCATTTTTCATCGCTAAACAACAAAACAAAACTAAAACGAGAGCGTAAACTACATTTTAAGTAATTATAAATGAAATCGCTGCATTTAATCGCGTTACGACTTTTTTGTCGCGCAATACGCAACGCGCGACAGGAAAACACAAAAATAAATTATGATAATACAAATTGTGAAAATTAGAAAATTTTTGATAATTGCATTTTTGTAACATTCAGGTATTGACATGGATGTATTTTTTAAGTATTATTTTGTGAAGATTTTATATTATGAAGAAAATTTACAGAATCGACAACATGTAAATTGCCAAATTTTTGATGGTTCACCCATTATTTTTTCGATCGCTTCATTTCATGCAGAAAAAACATTTATAACTAAACTATCAGCAAATAATTTTGATGGATTCTATAATATTTTCAACGATGTGAATTTTTAAAATAGGTGATCGAGTTAAGCCTAACACACGACTATATCAGATAAAAAATTAAAAATAAAATTTATGTCTAAAAATCTTACAAAACTATCTATTAAATCATAAAGAATGGTCAGAGAATCAAAAGGCTTTGTACCGACAACGCAAAAGAATACTTGTCAAAAGAATTTACTAATTATCTTGGAGAAAACGGAATAAGGAGGCAGTTGACAGTCGAGCATACTTATCAACAAAACGGAATAGCCGAATGAACAAACAGAACTCTCGTTGAGATGGCGAGATGCATGATGATTCAATCCAATCAATCAATCAATTAATCAATCGTTGCTTTATTAGTACAAATTTGTACATACCTGGCCCCGCTTTTATAGCATTACCAGGTGAAATTATATACAGTAGACTCCCCTATAACGCTTAAATACGTTCCACTTTATAAGAATTTTACGTTGTAGGAATCCTTAAATACATGAGCCAATCACAGCCCGACACGTATGAAGTTTACGGACTAAGGCTGTTTGAAACGTTTTCTTCCATAAAATTAACCGATTCTAGACTAATTCGACTCAACATTTCCAAAACATGTATAATTTTTTGGAAATAATCCGTATAAACTATGCTATAAACAAAAAATTGTAGGATTACTTACCAAGTNGTCAATGCGAATTCTGGGGGTGTTTCTTAATGAGACGTTCACATGGAGGGAGCACGAAAGTTTCCTTCGTAATAAATTAACAAGAGCGAGTTCGTACCTCCTTTATTTTGCTTCTCGGCGGAATGGGGCGCGTCAGAGAAATCTACTTCAGTTGATCAATACGGTTCTCCTTCCGATGGCGGAATACGGGGCGCCTCTCCTGGACGGAGCGCAACCGTCAGTCATCAACCGGATCAAAAAGCCTATCCACATGGCCCTTAGGGCGGCTCTCGGGGTGCCACTAACTACTTCGCTGCTAGCGATGTATACGGAAGCGAACTACATTGGTTTAAAAGCACGTCTTAACTTAAGGACGATCAGACATATAGTCACGCACATATCGAGGGGCCATTTTAGCTCGCTCTATCGTATTTATTCGAAAAGGCATGGTCTGGATCACTATAGATGGCGGAGGTACCAGGAACCTTACGTGATCAGGGCGGTCTCCCATTTACGGAATCTCGGGATAGCGATTACGAACATTTATCGTCAACAGAATCTGCCGCCTTCTGTCGAGCAGATGGGCTCGTGGATAAACATTGACGTGTTCAGGACTGGGAGTATTCGTTTACCTGGCGAGGACAGGGTGACATTCGACGAGTGGATGCGCAAATACCGCGATGGGTGGGCTTTAATCGGGACAGATGGGTCGAAGTCACCCAATCGGACGTCGATGGGCGTCTTCATATCGGAGGGGCGGAGGAGTGAGTTGTGGGAACTGGACGCTCAGTGTGGGGTTTTCTGAGCGGAAGCTGCTGGTGTTTTGCGAGGGTTGGCTTTGTTTTCCCAAAACCCTAGTCCGACCATTTTATGTACAGACAGTCGTTCAGTGCTAGAGGCGTTGGCTAACGTGGGGTATACTTCGGAAGCGATCATCATCGATATTGCGGCGGCTGTCTCGTCCTTTCCTCAGCCTATTGTGATGTTATGGACTCCGGGGCACGTCGGTATTGCAATCAACGAAGACGCGGGTAAGGCAGCGAAGGGAGCGAATTTAACCGGTTCCTGGAGGGGCCCGCTGTTGCCTAAGGACATTCATCGGTCGGTATGGCAAGACACACGTAATTTGTTACGGGACCGCTGGGCTGCGGTCCATAGGAACAGGGGTAGGGAGTATCTCCGTCCTTTTCACCCGTGGCCTTATCACCACGCTTCATCGCGGCAAGCGGAAACACTCCTGGCGAAACTACGGACTGGTACGGCCCCACTCAATGACTTTCTTTATTCGCGTGGTATTGTCCCGTCCCCTAACTGTTTGTTCTGTGGGGAGGCAGAAACTACTGAACATTTCTGGCTAAGGTGTCCAGAGTATACTACGAGTCGCATGGACCTACTGAAACACTTACGACTGAATTTACAGACTGTGCGTACATTGTCTCCTCTGTATTGGCCACAGGCCGACATGTCCTCGAGGTATCATGTCTACCTTCTAGAACAGTATATTCATCGATCGGGTCGCTTTAACAACTAAGGTGGCGCTGCACGTCGGAGAAAAAGCGAATAGGCTGCAATCTCCATATAAACGAGAGAGAGAGAG
>NW_019384359.1:889739-966929 GCF_000671375.1 Centruroides sculpturatus | reverse complement strand
TTTTTTTTTGTTATAATATTGTTTTCAAAATTAATGTCTAATTAACTTTTAATCATTTTAATTATTATTCTATTTTTATCATATAATTTTTATATATTACTTATGATGATTCTTCGTATATTAGACGATGCAAGTTGGCATTTTTTTACATTTACTAACCAATGGGAAACTTGTGAAAACAGTCTAGCTATAAATTGCCGGGAAATATCTCCCTCCTTTCGGCAATGATCTTGGAAATCAAATGTAAACAATCGCTGTAAATTCGCTTGTTTTATTCGCGTTTTGAGCTATAAATTGTTAATTAAATATTGTTTCACAATGTATATACGAGTAAGCATGTTCTCAAAACTGTCTGGCAATAAATATTCTTGGGAAACTCCAACTGTCTATAGTAAGTCTATGGAAGATGTTATTGCTGTTATTGGCTTTAAAATTTTTGTTTCTACGCCTATTACGCTGTAATTAGTGATTTATATTATGACTGATTTAAGTTCAACGAATGAGAGGTTTCTTCAGAACCATCTGGTCTGAATTTTCGTGCGAAGAACCAATCAACGTGATTAAAGTCAGAATGTAAGCAAACCTTACAAATAGCTATCTTCTTCATTTTAGAGCCGTAATTCTGGTAATTTTACTCCTGAATGTTTCTGACGAAACAAACATATGTTTAAATAACGTCAATAAAAATGAAAAGTAGCGAAATTAGAGCTGAAAACGATGAAAATGGCGATTAACTAACTTCTATTTACATTCTGACATTGATTTAAGTGAAGGGCTAATTCTTATAGCAGTCAATTTCCCACAAGACAATTCTGAGAAGATGCTTACTCGATCAAACGAAATAAAAGTACTATATATTAGCTAATTAGGCCCTAAACATTATGAGAGCTTATTAGATATAAAGTGAAAAATTACAACTATGCGACAATCATATCGCATAGCTATCATTATTGTAAAATCAAATAATTTAAATTAATCTGATAAAAATACTTTAAGTTGTTATCTGCAATTATTATCCATTCATTTTCTGTCGCTAAACAACAAAACAAAACTAAAACGAGAGCGTGAACAAAATTTTAAGTAATTTTTAATGAAATCGCTGCGTTTAATCGCGTTACGACTTTGTTGTCGCGCAATACGCAACGCGCGACAGAAAGAAACAAAAATAAATTATAATAATACAGATTGTGAAAATTACAAAATTTTTGATAATTGCATTTTTATAACATTCAGGTATTGATAAGGATGTATTTTTTAAGTATTATTTTGTAAAAATTTTATATTATGAAGAAAACAAATTTCAGAATCGAGAGCATGTCGTAAATTGCCGAATTTTTGATGGTCCACCCATTATTTTTTCGATCGCTTCTTTTCATGCACAGAAAACATTTATAACTAAACTATAAGCAAATAATTTTGATGGATTCTATAATATTTTGAACGATGTCAATTTTTGAAAATAGGTGATCGAGTTAAGCCTAACACACGACTATATCAGATAAAAAATTAAAAATAAAATTTATGTCTAAAAATCATACGAAACTATCTATTAAATCATAAAGACAACATTCTTATGAGTAAAATGAAGTAAAATCTTTGTCAATTAGTCGATTTACAACTCAGAAAAGAAGTGTTGAAAATAGAGTCATAAAACAATTAACGTTTATTGACTTTCGCGGTAGGGGGTAACGCGGGGTCGGTTGACAAATTTTCTCGCAGTAGTGCAAAAGTTCTACTCACTTCGCTTGAAAGTGTCATATTTCTTCCCCACTTACAAACAAACCCGATGGCAATCGGTGAAACAGGAGATAAATTACAGCGAGTTGAAATTTGATATGTTTATTTTTTTGCGTTTTTCGTATCGAATTACATAAAAATAAATATTAATAAATTCATTTTGTCAATACGCAAGTAATTTATATTACTAGATAGTAAACAAAGCGCAAAATCCAACTAAGAAACTAGTTTCTTTACACGATAGATAAAATTGAATTATTTCATATTAAAAACACTGGGTCTGTAAGACCCACGCGACTCAAGTAAGGGCCCCATTCCTAGCGACTTACGCAGGGTTAAGGTACTTATAAAGAGGGCATTCTTGTACTGCACCAATGTGCAAGACCGTGACAAGGAAATGGATAGAATACAAAAAATAGTCGTTAAAAAATTATGGCAAAAAGAAATATTGTAATTCGTATAAAGATGTAAAAAATTAGGCAGGAAATTCTTTTGCTCTTTTTATATAAAATATTTCGTTGTTTGGAGCTGCTGCTCTAACTGTCAATTGTTTTTATTCATATATTAATAATAACTATTTTATTTTTTTCCAGCAGCAGAGAAAAATGAACCTTACGTGTGGAAAATTGCTGGTTTACAGGTAAATGCTTAATTGTGTACAAGTAAATAACATAATTTGTCAAGTTAATTTATGTTTTCTTTAAATTCCTGTTTTAAAATTCTAGAATAAACATTATATGGTTATGAATGAATTAGAAACAGAAATTGTTGGTGGACAGTTCTTTCATATTTTCAAAGCAATACAACAGAAAATCAGATTCAGGTAAAAATTCAGGTTATGCGTTTTATTATTAATATTGTAAATATTATTCGTAAGCGATAAGAATTAAAGAAATGGTTATAATTAAAAAGTATAATATCAAGAATTATTCGATGGATTTGTGTCTTACATAAGTGAGAGTAGGTTACACCTCACAGGGTATTCCATATTACTGCCCTAGATGAATTCTCGATCAGTATGGCTTTTTATATATAAAATTTTTTAAATTTCATTATTAAACTTTTTCCGTCCTAAGAGGGCCTCTTTTCAGCCGACCCATTTTGGGTTCAGCAAGGCCCACAATAGCGAGGCCGAGTGGTGAAGGACGAAGCTTAACATTTCTGGACAGACCATTACCCAAAAAATTCCTGGGGTTTTTTTGATCTTTTCGGTTTCTATTCCGGGTTTTCCAGAGCGGTTGGCTGCTGCCTTAACCATTCGGCCATCCGGCCTGATCAGTATGGTTTAGAGAATGTCTTTCCGACAACAAAAGTGAAAATATCAAAAAATTGAAAATATTATGCAATAGTTATTCTTCAGGTTTATATGGCACATAGCAGATTAAATTTTTAAAGTTCTTCCTAACGGTTATGTGCAGTTTCATTAAAAGTTTTCATTATTATAGAAATTTTAAGAAATATATCTTGAAATACATTAATATTTTTCTTTTCTTATTTTTCATATGTGTAGGTATTTATTTTAATAGATCAGTACATAATAATTAAGTAAATACAGGATTATTAATTAACTAGGTAAATATTAATTTTAAATTTTTAATTTTTGGGAACAAATTAGATATAAGATCAGAAATAATGGTAAAATAAATAAAACGTGATTTCATTCAACGATTAACTTATAGAAAAAAATTATTTAAAAGTTTACATTTATATTTTTTTATAATTAAATTTGATATTTTTTTTTATTTTTTAAATAAAAACTCAAGCAATAAGTTATGTAACTTTTCTGTTCAAGCTGTTATGAAATTTTATTTAATAAGTAACTTTTATATTATTAATCATAATAAATATATAAAGTTCTGTCTCACTATCTGATTTAAGCTTTTGTTATAAAAACTTTTTATATTTTTAATTATTATAAATTGACAAATGCTTAATTTTGAGGGCAGAGATAAAGTTTATATATATAGATGATAACGACAACTAAAGTTTTTATTATTTCTTTACCTCACTCGAGATATGACTCGTGACCACTGTCAACGCCTTAATTCTCTCCATCTTCCACCACCAAAATTTAATAGCAAGAATGCCCCTTATATACAAGCTAAAAAGAGATATTTCATATAGCGAGCGCTGCTCGATGTTTTAGATAAAAAATTTTAATCACGAGTGTGATAAAATTAATTTTCACGCATATTAATAGTTTCAGATTAAGTACTTGATTAAGTTTTATACTGTATTTTGTTCTTTGAAATTAAGCACAAAATTGTTATGTAAAACTTATTACATTAAAACATTTTTTTTGTGAAAAATGTTGTTATGTTTTATTTTTTACAAAATAAGAAGCATTTCAGATCACTTAGCCAACTTCTACCTCGTCTAATATGGTAAAACTGAAAGAATATCTAATGGTAACCACTGGCAAAACTATGTATTTGATAGCTGAGAAAGTTTTGCAAGTCACTGTTGTCTTTTTAAAAACACGTAATAAGGTAGTTCGATCAATTCTTATTTTTAAAAATCAATCCTTTGCAAAATATCATAATAATGATTCTGAAAAATTGAGCTTTCTCAGAAAAATATGAAGCATTAACACGAAGCTTCTAGTAATACAATAAGCATATTTTTTTAAAAGAATTGCCACAGATTACAAGTTTTAAAAAGGAAAATATTAATGATGTCAGTAGAAAACTTGCTATCAGTGATGCAAGAAGACTTGAATCAGTATCTGAAGAACAATGTCAAATAGCTTTATTATTTATCTACAGCTTCTGCCAACTACTAGTAGCAGTGATTCGATACACTTTGGGTTATACTTTTTCTGACCATAAAAATTATATGTTTCTTTTTCGAATTTATTTAATTTTTATTGTTGCAATGCATCTTATTTGATAAGATGCATTGCAATGTTATCAATGTAGTTATTCCGGATTGTGAAGATCCCGCAATTACACAAGTAATAAGGTGTTTAAAATACATATCAATCAATCTTATCAACCTTTGTAAATTTCGAAAATTTATAGTATTTCTATTTGGAATTATGTATTTGAAGATTGATAAAAATTTTTCGTTTGTTCGTATATATATAATTCTTTCATGTCTTCTGCACATTGTGTAATTCGTTACGTATATCGCTAATTCTCCCAACTTCATCAATAATTATAAAGCCATATTTTCCTACTTTCGTCTAACTTTTTTTAACTTCATAATAACACAAAAGAAGAGAAAATTGTTGGAAATATCGAACGAAAAGTTATTTTACAGAGAAGTACAAGCATTTCTAGATGTATTTTCTGGATTTCTTGTAGAAAAAAACAGAATAATTTATACAGTCAGCATATGTAATCAGAAATATCCCAAAGAGTAACATATCATTACTAGTGATATATTATCATCAGGAGGTTTAAGGTCGATATTGGAGGCAACTTCTTCCTTTTGCCAACATATTAGACATAAAACAAGACAAGTTTTTATTATCCAGCTATTAGGAGGGAGTCAATGCAAGACTCTAAATGTTATTCAGTAGATGCGGAAGTTTGCTATTGATACGTCAAGGACTGGCAATGGCACCTGGCATGTAGTTCTGTACACTGATAAAAGGGGGTTCTTTTTCGATACCAATGATCTTCATTTAACTTGCTTGATCTTACTGACTGAGATTTTTGTCAAACATTTGGCAATTCATCGAAAATATAAATAGTCGTAAGTGATGATGTTATTATCATCGAGAGGGCTGATCGATGTGATGATGTTATTATCACATCACATCGATCAGCCGTCTCGATTATGTAATGTTATCATCATCATCTACAAAAACTGTGCAGAGACATTCTTGACATCATCCCAATTAGTTTCAACGATGTTCCTATTGAATGGATTACAGAACATTCTAAAACTTCAGGGAATGAGAGGGCTGATCAGCTGGAAAGAGTGATCGCTGACTGTCTTAACACCTTCCTTGACTAATGCAATCTTCCAGTTTTTTTCTTCATACAGTCCACCCCCTATAACACGGTAGATACGTTCCGCTTTTTCTGAAATTCATGTTCTACGAGTTCTTAAATACATGAGCCAATCACAGCCAAGTACGTGTGCAGTTTACGGACTACGGCTATTTGAAAGGTTTTCTTCCATAAAATTAATCGATTCTAGACTAATTTGACTCAACATTTCCAAAAAACATAATTTTTTTAAAAATAATCCATATAAACTATTCTATAAACAAAAAATTGTAGGATTACTTACCGAGTCTGCACCGTTTGACGACGCCATTACTTAAGCTTGTTTTCATCGCAGAGCGGCGCATTGAACGGTGGGCGTATGTTTCTTGATACTGAACTATGGAGAAATCATTAATATAAATATAATTTTTATGGCGTTTAATAATAAGTGGTGTTTAGTACGTCTGCTGCTCGTTTAAACTCAACGGTTTGTGCAATATTTGCTAATTGTCTAGATTCGACCAATCCTGTCGCGACACGAGTCGGCGATGACGTTTTACCTTATTTTACGAGTTTCTTTTAGCTTCTTTATACGAATACGGTCGCAATTTTTTGTTGTTATATACGAATCCGCATTATAGGGAAATCTATTGTACTTGCGTTTTTCGTACAAAGACGATTAAAACTTAACACCAAAAATAGAACTGGATCACATTTGCATGAGCTTCTTTCCCAACTTTGAGCAAAATTTCCTCAGTTGGTGGTTTAGTCCAAATTATCAGCATACATAGTTACTTAAGGGATACGGGTAATGCAACATATACATGTATCGATTTCATACGTCAAGCAAACTAGTTGTAGTTACTTATGAACAGAGTTGAACATTACATTTATGTTTTCCCAATGCTTCGTAACATAACGCAGCTGGTAGAACTTCAATTGCAAGCGAATAATGTAGATTGGCCTTGAAGCCTGAGTATTTTCTTTTAAAACAAATGCAATTAATTCTTGCTAAAGATTTTATAAGCCCCAGGCCTATTTCGAAACGACTAGTATTTGGTTAGCAACTTCACACACAGCAAAGTTGTAATACATTCCAGGTGATTATTTTGTGTTTTTTGTCTTCCTCTTTACATGCGCTGTTCTATTTTTCAGAAGTTATGAATTGACATGAGTCATAACTCATGATTTGTAATTTGTTATAATTTGTTTGCCACAAGAACGTGATATTGTACTTAAATGTATGTATATGTCAGAATTTTACCATCTGTAAGCCAAAAGGCTACTCTATACTTTTTCTGTCTGTGCCTCCTTGTGTTTTGGAAACAAATAAAGATTATTGTTTATGTGTTTGAATACTAATTAAATTCAGAAATAGATTTCATACAATTTAGATATAAAACACAATTAATGAGATTACATTTATTCCTAATTAATTCTTAGAAAAGTGATAAATTTTCTCTACTAATTATTATAAGTTTATATTTTTTGTATATTTATTTAGTTATTCTATCGTAAAACCAGTAGATAAAACTTTTGGATATCAAAACGAAAATGGTTCCTGGAGTGGAATGGCAGGAAAAGTTGTAAACAAGGTGAATTTTTGTATATTTAGTACTTTCAAAAAAATGTTTTATAAAAGTTTTTAGAATTGAAGGTCCCACACAAATGTATTTATATGTATGTCTGATATGTCGGGTTTATCCCTTACCACCTATGCTCGCCTGTTCCTATTGTGGACATGATGCACCAAGAAAAAATTGAAAAGAGAGCCTTTCTTAGTGCCGAGTGCCAAACGTAGATTAGGATTAGAATGGCGTTTATAACAACAATAGAAATTTATTATTGCTTTTTATAACAACTTTTCAATATACAGCGTTTGCATGCTTGGGGAAATTTACAAATGTTAGTTTCACATAAAAACAATATATTACTTTTCAGATTTTTACTTGCATAATGACCATGTTTACTCAAACTGTTAATCTCTTTTATTTTCATCTTATAAATATCAAATTAATAGCTTATAATTTAAAATATATTTGAACGCTTGTTAATTAATAATTATATTTTTAAATTTTCAAACTTTAAATAACATCAACTGTTAACAAGAATAAAGCAGTGCAAAAAAATAAGAAGGCGCCATTTTAAATGTTTCAAATTATTTAGTACTGTTTAGTATAGTTTAATATAGGAATAAGAATTACTTTATAAGAGGAAAAAAAATAGATACAAAACATAAGCACTTTCAAATTAATTTAGTGATTGATGTTAATGAGAAAGTTGCAACGACAATTTAGTTTCATCACGATTATTGTTTATAACACAATATTTATTATGAATTTGTTTTTTATCATATCAGGAGGCAGACATGGCATATGTGGCTTTATACGTCAATCCGAATCGTTTTGCAGTATTGAATTTTACTGCTTTATTGTCTATTACACCGACCATTTTTATAATCAAAGCTCCAGAAAATGTTGCAAACTGGGATTCCATCATGAAACCTTTTACTGTAGAAGTAAGTTAAACGTTGACTTTACCATTAAATTCCGATTTCAAATAAAAAATTGCTAATATAAATAAACAACGCTACTACAGTAGAGCGTCGTTTATCCGAAGGTCGGTTATCCGAAACGTCGGTTATCCGAAGGAATTCCAGTCGACAAATTTAAATTTTCGCCAGTGCTGTGGCGCTGTAATCTTTGGCTATGTCTTTGGCTACTCAAATATTTTACGTTTTTGATACTAAATTAACTTCTGAAGTATAATTTATTATTGTTTTTATATTTTTCAATATATTTATTTCGTTTGTACAAAATAAAAAAATAATTTTTAACGATACAATAGTCTTCGTTAGGCTTAACATCGACGAAAATTCAACGCGAAGTGACACGCAACAGAGAAAAATTTCAACACGGGAGAAATTAATTTATTTTTTCGTACATAATTGGTTATCCGAAAAATAAGTTATCCGAACAACCCCAGTCCCAATTGATTCGGATAAACGACGCTCTACTGTATTGATATGCTTCTAGATTAATTGTAACGATATGTGTAACGTATTAATGTTAATGGCAATGCACTGTAAGAAATAATAGCTCAATTGTTACAAAGAGAGTGTTAATATATTTACAGGTATGGATTGCAATTGTATTTACTGTGTTTGTATTCGGACTGATATTACACAAAGTAATAGAAAGAGATTATATTTACGAGGAAGTCAAAATATATTGGCCTCGAAGGAAAGTGTTCTGGAATCTCTTTTGCACATTTATGTATCAAGGTAAAGTAAAATCATTTCAAATTTATTAATTCTATTGTTTTATTAACGAATTTTAATATTTAGGCACCGACATGAACCGTATAAACAAATTCCCGTCCAGGTTTCTTATAGTGATATGGTGGATGTCGATTGTCGTTCTAATATCTAGTTATGGTGGAATTCTAACATCTTTTATGACATACCCAACTACGGAACGTGTTCCAACAAATTTTGATGAATTAGCTTCTGCTGTTGACAAAGGTGAATATTCTTGTGGTACTTTAGGAGGAGAAAGTATATGGAATACAATTAAGGTATACGACATTTTCTATATTGGTCTATACAAAAGTCCTTTTTGGCCAATCGTTTTCAGAACCCAATGGTAAATCTGTTGCTGTTATACTCTCGCATTGCACAATTCTTGTGCAGTCATGCATTAATTTTCCTTGTTTATTGTGCCTTAACGTGCTTACCTATCATATTTGAGAGACAATTATGAAATCTAAGTTGAAATTTAGAAATACATTAAACGGAAATTTTCATGCACTGCAAATTTGTAATTGACGATGTTGTCTTTATATTACAATATCCCACCTTAAAAATGGGTTGAAAATTCAAAATTTTCCTTTGTCATTTGGTGCATGCCCAACATAGGCGGCTAATACATCGACAAAATGGCTACAATATTTTTTCTTTTGGTTTTGTATTAATTGACCAGGAACAGACTTTTGTAACAATTGTAACGATTCCGTTCGGTAAAATCTTAAAAACAAAAACTAGTTGAGTGCAATACGTTTTTGTTTTTAAGACTTAAGATCTCACTTTGTTTTACTACTTCAAGAATTCGAAAACAGAAAATGCTAGAATATTCAGCCATCACATCATGGAGAATAACAGATTTGTTCCTCTGTCTGAAGTAAAAACTCATCTTCTAAAAGAACGTTTCGCTTTCATCTACAGCGCTGTCATTATAAAGAATTTAATAGAAAAAGAAGAATTACACAAATATGTTATGTCGAAGGACGCATTTCTTACATTTACCACAAGTTATGCAACGAGACAAGGATTTGCATTCACCAAGAATATAAGTAACGTGTACGTTCCTTACAAATTATATATGAAAGAACATCCAAAACACAATTTAATTCTATTATTTTTTGCAGTGTAAGACGTTCATTCGAGGCTGGAATTGTTCAGAAAATTGATCTTGCTGAAGATTCAAATGTGCTGACTACTACGGAATTTCGTTCTCTTTCCACGGATGATTTTATTAGCCCTTTCTTTTTGTTGGTAGCAGGATATGTGTTATCTATGTTCTGTTTAATTCTAGAATTGTTTGGTAGTAAAATTGCAGTTCTGTTTAAACGTCGCAATACAACTTAAGATTTGCTGGTATATACCATAGAGCCTCGATTATTCGACTCAATTGGGGACTGGGGTTGGTCGGATAATTGAAAAGTCGAATAACCGAAAAGTATGAAAAAATCCATTATTAGTGTAGTATATTATTAAATCCCATGTAATTAGTATATTAGTATATCGCTATTAATCTACTTCGCGTTGAATTTTCATCGATGTTAAGCTTAACAAAAATTTTTTAAAATAATAATCGTCTCTATTGTATCGTTAAGAATTAGAAAATTAAGCCTCGTTTAAATACTGGCTCTCTTTCATCGTCGAATGAGTGTTGCCAGCTAAAACACGTAAAAATAATATTAAAGTAGCCAAGACATAGCCAAATATTGTAGCGCCACATCACTAGCGGACATTTGAAATTTGCAGACTAGGATGTTTCCGATTAACCGAGGTGTCGGTTAATCGGGGGTCGGATAATCGAGACTCTACTGTATAGACAAATAATGTCATAATTCAGCATTTTTCTCGCAAATATATAAATAATTTTGAATTTTTACTAGTTGCATGAATTTTATTTGCTAACATCTTTTTTGATTATATATAAATAAATATATATTAGTAAAATCAAGTTTAAAAGAGACGGTGTCTTGAAATAATAACATTTGTCATGAAGCGAAGTGTAATGTAAGAGGCTAAAGTAAGGACTAGATTTTGTGTTTAAAATTACAGTATATAAATAAATATCGATGACAATTTTACATTTTTGTAAAAATTAGTGTCAATATTACTCATCTATATCCATATCTATATCAATATCTATATCTATCTATATCTATCTATTTGTCTATATATATATATATAAATGGACGTGTGTGTCCCTATATTTCACTTTTCCGCCGCCAAAACTACACATCGCACATGAATGGTGTTTGTATGTGGTAGTAGCCTCAAGTCTCCATTCGTGCACCAGGGTGGTTGCGTCTCGTTAGCTATAAGGGTGCGGGAGATATGGGCTTGAAAGTAGTTGAAAGTGGTTCTTTATTTCGAATTTTATGTTCAAATTTGTTCGAATTTAATTCGAACACAAAATTCGAATATTGGTTCGATTATAGAACGATTGTAAACGTTTCAAAAACATTGAAAATAGTTAGTTTGACTGGACGTGAACAGGAGAGGTTCAGAAATAGAATCGGGACCAGGTCTCTAAATACTCTGGAAACGAGGTGCCTAATTCTTGCATTCTGTGAAAACGGGTAAGATTGGCTATAATGTAATTATCTTAATCTTCACTATCGTTACTTTTTAAAAACCCAGCGAAACGGGTTCTTGCAGCTAGATTCTAGATTACTTAGAAAAACAGTCTTTTATATATATAAAAAAACTATATTACATACAAATGTACGAACAAATAAAAACCCAGCGAAGCGGATCCTTGCAGCTAGTTATATATAAATATACACATGTGTCAAATGTTTTATTCTAAACCGTTAAAACTTTCATAGAATGTAAGTATTTCTCATTATATGAGCTACGTACGAACTTTTTATTATTAAATTTCCTATAATTAGAAGTCTATAGAGAGCGATTAAACTATCCAACAAAATGAATTTCGAAAAATAAGTAATTCAAGTATTGCACTCCTGCTTTGTTTGAAATACAAAAAAACTAATACAATAAACTGCGAATAGACTGTGCTGTAGCCATAAACTTTTTCTGTACAGCGTTAGTAACGTTCAATATGTCTCTTGACACAAATTTACCGTATTTTCAAATGGAAAACGTTGTTGACAAAATGGAGTACACATTATTAAACAATTGTAATACTATTGTAGTAATCTGTCTCGCAACAGTGCTGTGTATTGGACGTTTATCGTAACATTTTTCAAATAAAGCGAGCAATCGTTTAAATTACCTTTTGTTTTAATTTCATTTGATTCGGAGTTGTAGAGCTTTCTTCAACACCTTCTGAGTATAAGATTTTTAATTTTAACAACAATGTACTATAAAATTCACACATTTTCGTAAATTTTTCCAATAACAAATATGTAATAAAATAATTATTATTCTTTGTCAATAAGTAATAGCTGTCAGATGAAATATTTTAACTTTATTGTATAAGCAAACTAAAGAAATATTTATATTAATCATGTCATCTTATAGAGCAGATTAAATTATTTGTTAACTGTAACATGCACAAAATTTTATCTAGAATAAATAAAATAAATGACTCGTGATTTCTGTTTATTATTTAAACACTGTTACAAATTTACTGATTTTTGCATATATGACTATATATGATATATGCAAAATGATAATTTTTTTGTCGTGCTACTTGATCAAATAACTTATATTATTATTATATTATTAATATGTTAGACTGGTAACAACTGTTACAAAGAGAATTAAGGCATAGTTAAGCGAATTTTGACATTTTATTTTACAGCTGTTTAATATATTTGTTTCAATGCTATACAAATGTTAAATGAGATTCAAACTCTTTTTTACGTTAAATCATAATACAAGACATCGATGATCAGCCATTATTAAATTATTATTATTCATATTTCTTCAGAACCTGATTAAAACATAATTACGATAATTTAATATGTTTATTATTTAATACTAATAGTCTCAGCATTTGAAAAACACAAAATAATATTATAATTACGATATATTTGCTTATTTCATATTTTCCGGAAAGTATTGAAAATTTTCGAGAAGCTCGCAGTTCTAAGCATTCGTGACAATTTTCCGAGAAATATTAGCAAAAATTCTTTCACATAATATTTAATATATGAAAAATAATTATCATAATACTTTACTTTCTAAATTTATCATTCGGTTTATGGGGGAGCTTTAACTGTAACATCGGTATAGATTTTACAAAGTTATATCCAGAAGATTCACCTGTAACGAAAAGTATACGATTCTTATAAGAGAGTTTTAGTCGATATTCATACGCTTGTCAAATCGTTATAAAGAAAACACTGAACTACTCAGATTTAAGTGTCCAATAATTAATAGATGATCTATTTGAAAGTTTAAGTCTTTCATACATTGCAGAATCCGATTCACTACTTCATGGTTAAAATACCACAAAGAATTCCAAAATCATCCAACAGCCAAGTATTCATTAGGAGGTTACAATATGTCCATAAACAGGATTTTCTAGATGGACTCACAATGTATTTCTTAGTTTTAAAGCATCAGAACAATTCTCCAATGATATCGTTTTTAATGATAATAGGTCTGACATTTTGTGTAGCCGATTCCATCTCTTAGTAAATGATTTGTTAAGTTCAACAGCGGAAATTGAAATGTTAAGTCATTTATGGAAAGTACGGGGAACAATTTGACTTTCCTGTTCTCATTCATATGATCATGTCTTCTATAGTCGAGCAAGGAATTATAATTGAACGCACAATTACTGATCTATTTTGGATTACATCACTTTTGATAACATTACTGTTTTTGCTATTTATACCAAGCATTATATCCGGGATTATTGTTGCAAATTTCGGTAGTCTCTACTACATTTTGGGTTGCGTGTTTCGAAGTTATGCTATACTCATAACTTTTTAAACCACTTTTTGTGCACTTTTTTTAAAAAAAGTTTTTATTAAAAATAAAAAATACTTAAAACTGAAAAAAGCAAAAGAAATGCGTTAATTTTGGTTAAAAAGCTTCATCATTTATTTTCCTTTGTCTCGCCTTTCTGTGAAATTTAACACTGATGAGTCATTGTTTACACATCTGGATGACCTTGAATACAGCTGGAGTTGGATTTCCCGGGACATTCTCATAGACGTCTCGGGAGGACAAGGGTTTAAAGTAGGGTGACTACCAACTAGGCCTATATTTTTAAATATTCTAAAAAAGTTATAATTTTATTGCGATTTCTGACCTGACCCTCTTAATTAATTAAACATATATATAATAGAAGCTATTTTGAAAAAAATTTTGAAAAAATTTGCAGACCTAGAAAACATCTTAAAAATCAAAAAAAAAATTTTTTGGGGACCCAAACGCCAAGTTTTTTGTAACGCTATGGACCTTGCTCGAGACAGACTCAAGCGTGGATAGGAAGGGGTTTTTGTTATTAATAATTTCTTCCTTATGTAAACAGTCTTATAAATTTTTAATTACAGGCAACGAATTCAGTTTAATTTATCAAAAATTTTGTGCACTATTTCTAGATAAATGTTCTATATGACACTATGTTTTTTGAAAGGAATCGAGAAATCGATCTAATAATAGTGAAATGTTACAATTTTTATAAATAAAAATATTACTATACAGAAAAAATCCAGGAACGATTTGCTTATGTTTCCAGGAAACATTTCGTAGCTCCATCTGTTATAATACTGTATTTAAAAAATTTATATTTTTAACTATTATAAAACAGGAAAAATTAGTTTTAAGGGTAGGAATAAGTTATATAAAATCGTAAATGGTAAAATAGAGTAAAGTTGTCATTAAGTCCGAACATACTGGAAAGATACACCACCCATTTGATCTTTTTACACCCTCGATTTTTACCAAAATCTAAGAACCTCAATTTCCTAACAAACAAACCTTCCCGTAAAATTTCAGAAATTTTCACGAAAAGCACCAGTTATTAAGCTTCGAATGGGGTGAACAAAATTCACGTACATAAAACACACACAAAATAACATCTGTACATACAGAATTTAATAAGTTACATCTGAATTGTTTTGAATTCCTGGATGTTTAAAGTTTTTAAGGTATAAAAAATGTAAAAACTTGAAGAAGGGTTATTTTTAACCGTCTGCCATACTATTCCTCTGTTATAACAGCGTACAAATAGACGATATAAAATCTATAAAACAATTCAAAAGGTATATAATAGTAAATATTCTTCAATATAATTTCCAGCATTTGTTTAGTAAAAACGAAATTCATTGACTCATTAGTTTATTCTATTAGTTATCTACTTTACTTTAGAATAAATAATAACAAATTCAATAAAGACATTTAATTATCTTTTCGTTGTTGAAATAAAATTACCGTTATACAGTCGACCCCCTATAACACTGTAGATACATTCCTCTTTTTATGAATCCAGCTTCTAGGAGTCTAGCCAATCACAGCCTGGCACATATGCAGTTTACGAACTATGGCTGTTTGAAAGGTTTTCTTCCATAAAATTAATCGATTCTAGACTAATTTGACTCGTATAAGTTTTTGGGAATAATCCATATAAAATATGCTATAAACAAAAAATTGTCGGATTATTTAACGAGTGTGCACCGTTCGACGACACCATTGCTTATGCTTGTTTTCGTCGCGGAGCAACGCATCGAACAGCGGGCACATGTTTCTTGGTAAGTTATTTTTCTGCGAAACAATTCGCTGAACTTTGGAGACATCATTAATATAATATAATTTTTATGACCGTTAAATAATACATGGTTTTTAGTAAATCCGCTGCTCGTTTAAACTCAACGGTTTGTGCAATATCCGCTATTGGTCTAGATTCGACCAATCCTGTCGCAACACAAGTCTGCGATGACGTTTTATCGTATTTTACGAGTTTCTTTTAGTGTCTTTACAGAGTCGGTAGATTAACTGGTCTTTCGACTTTCTTTCTTCGCTCGTTGCTAAAATCAACTAGAGACAAATGTTACCACCAGGGGCACTGCAATCACAGCAAGAGCGCTAGATCGAATCGCTGTGAGGTCGAATGTTTTCTTTTTATTTAAAGATATATAACCTTCGAGTTAGATTTTATAATTTTTTATACGCATTTTATTATAAGAATGAAAAAGCTTTTATTTAAACCGAAAACCAGGTTTATGAATAAATAAATGACACTTAATAAAACATTAAACACCTTCCATCGCTGAGAAATGTTTATTTAATAAAATACGTTTGAACTCATTTACACCTGAGGATGGTATGGTTTATTCCACGAGGCTGAAAATGTTAGTATTTTATTAAATAAACATTTCTCAGCGATGGAAGGTGTTTAATGTTGTATTAAGTGTTTTAAAAACGCTGAGGTTGATATTTAGTTAAATAAATGACAAGGAACAAAACTGACACAATAGTACTATTATTATTAAATTATGCTATTATGTGAATTTATTATACGTTAAAAATTTATTGTACATACAAACATATTATATTATACATATTAATAATAATAATAATTATTATTATTATTTGCATTATTATAATTTACTTTAAGTGAAACGTTTTTCTATGGTTTTTACTTTCAACTGAGGAGGAAATAAATGATTGATTAATCGTTCGCGTGAAAAAATGCAATCGACAAGTAACAAAAAAGTGCAAAAATCTGGAAGTCAATTAAGACTTGTGACCAGCATTGTCACATTCTATCATCAATGTAACATTGATTTAATATAATATCCATTAGTGAAAAATAAACATCTATGTTTGGGTTTGTTAATTTTTCACATACTTTGCTTTCTGCCCAGTACATCAAGTGGCAAAGCTTATAGCTTGGATATAACAAATTTCCTCGAGATTTGATGAATGTAAATGTCTTCTCTGGTGCGGCATCCTCAGGTTTTGCTGTTAATATATTTTTGCATTCATCACAACCGAGTGATGACAGTAGACGATAAGCAATGTAACCTCCTAAATAATGTAGGATAAACTTAAATGTTTCTGGTGTACAATAAACATGATCTAATAATTCACTATCACTAGGATCTCCATAGTATAGACTTGGATTACAAAGCAAATTTTCTAAATGTTCTTCCAATTG
Source organism: Centruroides sculpturatus (assembly GCF_000671375.1). Taxonomy (NCBI): domain Eukaryota; kingdom Metazoa; phylum Arthropoda; class Arachnida; order Scorpiones; family Buthidae; genus Centruroides; species Centruroides sculpturatus. The sequence goes on along the minus strand of NW_019384359.1, from coordinate 949,882 downwards.
TTTTTGAACTTCTTTAAATTGTTTTTTATGACTATGAAGAAGATTTTTTAAAGTAATAAAGATAGATTTAGGATTAGTTTGAACTGATGCTCGTTTGGGAAGACGTACCAAACTGTACACAGTCATCAGTCTGTACAGGTGTAAGAACTGTACTGTTGTGGGATGAGAATTGCTTCCACTTCCTTGTCTTATCATTCCAAAGAAACGCATATTGAAAAGAAAACATAAGTTAAGGTTTAATACAAGATTATATAATCATTACACTAAGTCAATTTTACCTCTAATGGGTCCTGATTAAAATGAGCTGTCAGGATATAATATGAGTTTGGAATCAATTGTTTGACGAGTGCTAAGATACTAGTCAGCGTCAAGCGTAGATTTTCTGCTGTCTGGTGGCTCAAAAATCCCTTTTGATCAGTGCTTCTAATTTGTAATCTGAATGCGTCCGATCTATTTAACCATTCTCGAGATTCTTCAATAACCTATTTTAAAAAAGTTGTTAATTAAAACATTTATAGTTTTTGCTAGTGAATCATTACTATTACCTTGGGATCATTTGAATCATGTCTGATTCCTTCCTGTGGAAATGTACGATTTAAAGCATTAAAAAGAGCATTGATGTGACGTATGAAACTTATTGTAACATCTGCATTCTTTAGGATAGCAACCTCACGCTGTTTATAAAACAGCATAGCATCAGCAAAAGTATTACTAAATATCTATAAAAAAATGAGATAAATAAAAGTATTCTTCATAATTTGAAGTTTAGACTATGTACAAAAACTTGATGTTTTTTAACCTTGTGAGATTTTTTACCAATTTTTACCTGTGTATAAGAAAAGTTCTTCAAAGCATTTTTAAGACTGTTACTTGTGTGGTAGTGTATAAGGGATAAAGATGGACTCAAAAGTTATTTTTGACTTTTTGTACATAGTTTAAACTTCAAATTATTAAGAAAATACATCCTGAGTTATCACAAAATAAGTATTTTTATCAAATCAGATTATATAAGTAAAAAAAGTGTTATTTGAGCTGCCAGCAATACACTCATTCTCTGGAAGTTATTGGGATTAACATGTATTTCTGTTACTTTGGGACATGCCTTTAATCCCTTTGGTAATATGGACTCTTCATCAACAACTGCTTTAAAATGCTGCAATTTTACCAATTCACTAGGCCATGATCACCTGCTGTAAATTCACTCTGTGGCAATTCAGAATTGTCACCACAATCAACAAGTCCAATCATTTCACCAGTAGCTTTTGAAAGTTCTATATGTTTTTGAAGTGTGATTTCATCAAAAATTAAAACTCCCTGGCGTTCTGTTTGTGGAATTGTCTCCAATTTTGTCTTTAAAATAACAAAAAGATCTTCATCAAATCCAAATTTGGCATTAATGCCTCTGATATATTGATGCAGTGTAGACTGACAGGGTAAAGGCAAGTAATCATTATTTCTCAAAAATTCATAGAGAGATGGTGACCTAATTTTTAAAAGTAAACAGTCAAGTAACCAATTAATGTCATATCTCATACCCTTTTTGCTTTTTATATGGCATGCTTTCAGCATGTGCTCTATTATAAGTTTCTGTCTTGGTGGTAAGGAATCAAGTTTATCAGCTGACAACTGTTTCATTTTAAGTTCAGTATTTTCTTGATGAAGCTTGAGATTTTCTGTTTGAAGGGTTTTCAGTTTCTTCCTATAGATCATCTTTTGCTTTCTGCACCGATATAAATCCTCTTTGACTTTTAACAATTCAGACTGCAAAGCAGAGATTTTATTGACATATAACAGCTCAGGATGCTGTGTAGTTGCTGCTTCAGATGTGGAGGGTTCTTCTACTTCCTTTTCTACAGTTGTTACTTGGGAGTGTGTATCATGCAAATCTAATGATTGATAAAAAAAAATATCAGACAATTAATCTTAAAGTATTTATAAGGAAAGATGGGCCACAGAGAGATAACCCTCAGTGAATCACAGTGGATCTCACAAACCCAGCTCAATCTTTACTTAATTTTTAAATATAAAATGTTCCTTAAATATAGATAAAATAGATAGATAGATAAAATTTAATTTTATATTAAAACACAGGGTCCGAGAGACGCACTGCAACTCAGGCAAGGGCAAAAAATTACATGACTCACTGAGGATTAAGATTACATAAAAACCATAAATAGTTACCTTTGGTATTGTCTTTTTGTGATCCCTTCCTAGATGGTTCTTCATTTCTTGTGAGACATCGCGTTGATCGTTTTTGAGGTACAGACCTACTAATGTACTTAGGACAATTAGGGAAGTTTGATGGATATGCATCCAACATTATGCCCAGTGATCTAGTGGAATTTTTACTTTCTCTCCATTTATAACAAGGGAAAAAGTTTTTAAAATAAATCTACTCGCAAAATGTACGTCACAAACGTAACATTTATTTGTTAGCATCTTGTATCGTCGAATGCATCGCATCCACTCCATAATCTTATCGCTGGAAGCAGGGAAAAAATGTCTCTTCTCGTTCGATGACTTATATCCTGCCTTGCATCCTGGCACAAAGCACGTTGGCATTTTTATGTAGCTAAAAAATCAATTATTATAGGTCAAAATCACTGACTTCAGTACAGTAGATCATCCTATAAGACGGGTTTCTATAATTACGATTCCTATAAGACGGCGAAAAAATTGTGGCCGTATCTGTAAACAACGGTAAAATAAACTCATATAATTACGTAAAACGTCATTGGGCAGTCGAACTACTTTCCGCGGTTCAGCGCCACGCTACCAACAATTTAGGTGGGTAAATTGAGTTTAGTATCGTCTGTACATATATTTATATATAAATTATATATAAATTAGGTACTGTATATATAATTATATATTAACTTAATTTATTGTAACATTATTATAATTATATATATACTTTCCGCCGTCTAGCGCCACGCTACGGAGAGTTTAGGCGAGCTATCGTCTGTACAGTATGTAAATTAGGTACCGTAAGTCTAATACTGTACTGAAATTTTATACATTTCTTGTGAAAGAAACATTTCTTATTTAACGGCGATTAATGATGTCTGGAGACATCATAAATCGCCGTTTTCGCAGAAAAATAACATCAGAAATCGCGGCCGCGGTTTGCTGCGCTGTTCCGCGAAGAAATCAAGCTTCAGCAACGGCAATATCGAATGTTGCACACTCGGTAAGTAATCCTACAATTTTTTGTTTATAGCGTAGTTTATACGGATTATTTCCAAAAAAATAATATATACATATTTTGGAAATGTTTTGTCGGATTAGTCTAGAATCGATTAATTTTATGGAAGAAAACCTTTCAAACAGCCGTAGTCCGTAAACTTCACATGTGTCGGGCTGTGATTGGCTGTGATTTCTACAAAATTGATTCATAAAGAACGGAACGTATCTACCGTTTTATAGGGGGATCGACTGTATATACGTAACAAGACCAACGCTCTACTAACAGTGGCGCCGACCAGCGGCAAATATTGTCTCTAGCTAAGTTTGAACTATTAGTCGAAAGACCAGTTAATCTACCGACTCTAGTCTTTATACGAATACGATCGCAATTTCTTCGCAGTTTTATACGAATCCGTATTATATAAACCCATTTTATACGGGTTTTACTGTATATAAACATAACTTTAATTATTGTTATTATCATTTTATTATTTTACAATAATTTTATATCAGTTGTTGATTGATTTGCAAATGTATTTTTCAAATGCTAACATCAGAAACAATTACAACAAGAGTTTGATAGTATTATTTTAATTCGATTTTAAATTAGTTTATTAGTTTATTAATACTAAATCATTACAGGTCGTAGAAAGTCAGTAAATTAATGATTTGAAGAAATGATTTATTTTGTGTGGTAATTAAATATATCTTAAACTAATGATAAATTACTATTTTCATACTTTTATTTTGTACAAACAAAACTTACAAAAGTTAATGTAGATATACTTTATGAAGTTCCTATAAATATATTTAAAAATGCGTATCGAATTATAAATAATAATAATAATTTTACAAATAATAAGAGAAAATATTATATTAGATGTCGTTGAAAAATAACTTATATTTATTATTTTTTTGTTCCATTGTATTGTGAAATACACAAGGAAAGTTTTATTACGATTTTTCTAGTCTTTAAAATTTTTTTAAATGCGAAAAATTTCGCTATAAACACATATAGTTAGAAACCTTATTAAAATTTACAATTCGTATTTAATTTATTATTAAATGTAAATAAAAAATCATACTAAGCTTACTCTTTTTCTATAGAACTATGAAATTTACGTATTTGTTTGTAGTAAGAAGACGTTTAAAAAGTTTCAAAATTTTACGACTATTTCAAAGTGTTTTTTAAATATAATGTGAACTCAATTTATCTACACTGATAGATAAATGCTGTTAAAATAATAAAGTATTTTTCTTCAAGATAAGTGACAATATGTATAGGAACATTTACAAAAGCAGCTGGTCAATACAACTGCTACAGTATAAAGGCCGTATGCAACTATAGTAGAGCATCAATTATCCGACTCAATTGAAGACTCAGGTTGGTCGGATAACTGAAAAGATCGGATAACCGAAAAGAAGGGAAAAGATACATTATTAGTAAAGTAAATTAGGATATTAGTATATCCCATGTAATTAGTTTATTAGTGTATCGCTACTCACCAACTTCGCGTTAAATTTTCATTGATGTCTAGCCTTAAAATTTTTTTAAAAAAATAATAATCTTCGTTATTGTATCGTTAAAAATTATTTTTAAATTGTTTTATTGCTCAAGAAACAAATAACCACTCATAATTAGGAAATTAAATCTCGTTTAAATACTGCCTTCCCTTCAATAATCGAGCCGTTGATGCCAGCTAAAACACGCAAAAATTTAACAAAAATAATATTAAAGTAGCCAAGACATAGCCAAATATTGTAATGCAACATCACTAGCGGTCATTTGAAATTTGCCGATTAGAACGGTCGGTTAACTGATGTGACGGTTAATCGGGGTCGGATAATCGATGCTCTACTGTATTATCAAAGAAGTTTCTATCAATACATATATCGCAGCATTCAAAGGCATGTTTAGTATAGTATCCGAAATCTTAATATTAGTTTCATTTAACATCAACTTAATGTGCGATTTATTTCTTTCATATAAAGATGGGTATCCAAACAGTTTGTGTAGTTTAACATTTTCCTTACTTTCATATGCTCCCTCCTCCATACTTTCTTCGGTGTAAATTTTGAGGAATTTCTTCCATGTTCTTTATTATGTAAGTTACAGTCAAATTCGTATCTGTTGCTATGTGGTAAATTGTAACCCAAACATTAATTTTTTTTATATTTATAACTATTTTCTTGCGTTTTAAGTAGTGACCTATGTGTGGAATTGCTAAACATTTATTATGGATTGTTTTTGCCTGTTTACTAAAATTTACTGATTGTCCCCAGATGAATTATCGTTTAACAAACTGCTGAAATTGTACTGCTCATCCACTTTTCTCATAGGAATATTTTATCATCTAAGTGGTTTTCATAATTACAGTACAAGTCGTGTTTTTCATCACAAATATATTCATCACCCCTAGTTAGAAATAAAAATTCGCAGATCACTGTGGATGAAACTGCTTGTTAAGTGTTAAAAGAAACGTTTTTTTGAATATATTAAATGAATTACATTCTCATTCGAGTTATTTCTAACAAAGAAAGAGATTCTGTAATCATCTATAAAACATTNTTAGCTATCGTCTGTACAGTATGTAAATTAGGTACCGTAAGTCTAATACAGTACTGTAATTTTATACATTTCTTGTGAAAGAAACATTTCTTATTTAACGGCGATTAATGATGTCTGGAGACATCATAAATCGCCGTTTTCGCAGAAAAATAACATCAGAAATCGCGGCCGCGGTTTGCTGTGCTGTTCCGCGAAGAAATCAAGCTTCAGCAACGGCAATATCGAATGTTTCACACTCGGTAAGTAATCCTACAATTTTTTGTTTATGGCGTAGTTTATACGGATTATTTCCAAAAAAATAATATATACATATTTTGGAAATGTTTTGTCGGATTAGTCTAGAATCGATTAATTTTATGGAAGAAAACCTTTCAAACAGCCGTAGTCCGTAAACTTCACATGTGTCGGGCTGTGATTGGCTGTGATTTCTACAAAATTGATTCATAAAGAACGGAACGTATCTACCGTTTTATAGGGGGATCGACTGTATATACGTAACAAGACCAACGCTCTACTAACAGTGGCGCCGACCAGCGGCAAATATTGTCTCTAGCTAAGTTTGAACTATTAGTCGAAAGACCAGTTAATCTACCGACTCTAGTCTTTATACGAATACGATCGCAATTTCTTCGCAGTTTTATACGAATCCGTATTATATAAACCCATTTTATACGGGTTTTACTGTATATAAACATAACTTTAATTATTGTTATTATCATTTTATTATTTTACAATAATTTTATATCAGTTGTTGATTGATTTGCAAATGTATTTTTCAAATGCTAACATCAGAAACAATTACAACAAGAGTTTGATAGTATTATTTTAATTCGATTTTAAATTAGTTTATTAGTTTATTAATACTAAATCATTACAGGTCGTAGAAAGTCAGTAAATTAATGATTTGAAGAAATGATTTATTTTGTGTGGTAATTAAATATATCTTAAACTAATGATAAATTACTATTTTCATACTTTTATTTTGTACAAACAAAACTTACAAAAGTTAATGTAGATATACTTTATGAAGTTCCTATAAATATATTTAAAAATGCGTATCGAATTATAAATAATAATAATAATTTTACAAATAATAAGAGAAAATATTATATTAGATGTCGTTGAAAAATAACTTATATTTATTATTTTTTTGTTCCATTGTATTGTGAAATACACAAGGAAAGTTTTATTACGATTTTTCTAGTCTTTAAAATTTTTTTAAATGCGAAAAATTTCGCTATAAACACATATAGTTAGAAACCTTATTAAAATTTACAATTCGTATTTAATTTATTATTAAATGTAAATAAAAAATCATACTAAGCTTACTCTTTTTCTATAGAACTATGAAATTTACGTATTTGTTTGTAGTAAGAAGACGTTTAAAAAGTTTCAAAATTTTACGACTATTTCAAAGTGTTTTTTAAATATAATGTGAACTCAATTTATCTACACTGATAGATAAATGCTGTTAAAATAATAAAGTATTTTTCTTCAAGATAAGTGACAATATGTATAGGAACATTTACAAAAGCAGCTGGTCAATACAACTGCTACAGTATAAAGGCCGTATGCAACTATAGTAGAGCATCAATTATCCGACTCAATTGAAGACTCAGGTTGGTCGGATAACTGAAAAGATCGGATAACCGAAAAGAAGGGAAAAGATACATTATTAGTAAAGTAAATTAGGATATTAGTATATCCCATGTAATTAGTTTATTAGTGTATCGCTACTCACCAACTTCGCGTTAAATTTTCATTGATGTTTAGCCTTAAAATTTTTTTTAAAAAATAATAATCTTCGTTATTGTATCGTTAAAAATTATTTTTAAATTGTTTTATTGCTCAAGAAACAAATAACCACTCATAATTAGGAAATTAAATCTCGTTTAAATACTGCCTTCCCTTCAATAATCGAGCCGTTGATGCCAGCTAAAACACGCAAAAATTTAACAAAAATAATATTAAAGTAGCCAAGACATAGCCAAATATTGTAATGCAACATCACTAGCGGTCATTTGAAATTTGCCGATTAGAACGGTCGGTTAACTGATGTGACGGTTAATCGGGGTCGGATAATCGATGCTCTACTGTATTATCAAAGAAGTTTCTATCAATACATATATCGCAGCATTCAAAGGCATGTTTAGTATAGTATCCGAAATCTTAATATTAGTTTCATTTAACATCAACTTAATGTGCGATTTATTTCTTTCATATAAAGATGGGTATCCAAACAGTTTGTGTAGTTTAACATTTTCCTTACTTTCATATGCTCCCTCCTCCATACTTTCTTCGGTGTAAATTTTGAGGAATTTCTTCCATGTTCTTTATTATGTAAGTTACAGTCAAATTCGTATCTGTTGCTATGTGGTAAATTGTAACCCAAACATTAATTTTTTTTATATTTATAACTATTTTCTTGCGTTTTAAGTAGTGACCTATGTGTGGAATTGCTAAACATTTATTATGGATTGTTTTTGCCTGTTTACTAAAATTTACTGATTGTCCCCAGATGAATTATCGTTTAACAAACTGCTGAAATTGTACTGCTCATCCACTTTTCTCATAGGAATATTTTATCATCTAAGTGGTTTTCATAATTACAGTACAAGTCGTGTTTTTCATCACAAATATATTCATCACCCCTAGTTAGAAATAAAAATTCGCAGATCACTGTGGATGAAACTGCTTGTTAAGTGTTAAAAGAAACGTTTTTTTGAATATATTAAATGAATTACATTCTCATTCGAGTTATTTCTAACAAAGAAAGAGATTCTGTAATCATCTATAAAACATTTACAGCAGTTGCCATTGACATTTGCAGTGAGAGATAAGATGTTGGGCTTGGTCTATTACGTCTGCTGGAGAGAATAGATAAATTTTTTTCTCATTGATCCTCTAAAGTTACAAACAACCGTCGATGACAATTCATGAAATTTGAGATAATGCATATAAAATTGAAATCTGATACGTTTATGTTTTTTCATTTTTCGGATCAAACTACATGAATTTCATATAAAAATAAGAATGCACTTTCTAAACCATAACTATTTTATACAGTTAAAAAATAATTACAGTTAGGATTAATTTACGGTTTATTCATATATTAAAAAGCGCTATTCGTTGTTTAGATTTTTATTATCAATTACCAGACTCTGCGAGACCTATCCGCAATATAGTGTCATGCCCCGCTATAAGCGGCAATATAGTGTCGTGTCCCGGGCGCCAGTTATGTTTGCTACACTATTGTCTCTCAGTATGTCAGTCAGCCAGTCGGCCATGGCATCTGATGACGACATACTGGCTGTTCTTGGATGTTTACTGGCAACAAATTCTATTAACACGCGCAGGAAAAAAGTATGCATAGAAGTTTATAGTGTAAATAGTAATAGTGAATTAAGTAGCACTGACCACAAAATGAATTTTTCATACGAATCATTTTTTAACGAAATTATTTCAGATCACAAAACTAATTTTTCAAGAGAAATCTTCGGCTATAGATTCTGTTAAAAAGAATCAATTATCATCGAAAGATCAATAGAAAGTCGATTTTACTACCAAAAAAATTTATGGATTAAATTTTATAGACGAATATATATAAACTAGCTGTTACCTGCGACTTTGCCGGCGGAGGTTTTGCAAGCAAACCCCATTTATATTCAGTATTTCAACAACCATAGTAATTGTTATATAACACCTGCCGCCGAAAATGATGAGTATTGCTGAGAATCAAACAAACTATTTTGAATTTGATCAATATTCTGTAATGTTTACTTACAATCGTTCTATAATTTAAAAAAGTTCGAACATTTAGTTAAAATATCGAAATATATAAAAAGATTTATAACAATGTCTGAAATGTTATTAATTTAATACACTAAGTACTTAATGATGACTAAACGTAACAAAAAATCGCATCTAAAATAGAACAGTAGAAGCCGTTTTTTGGGTTAAGCCTTAAACTCCCCGTCTCCCCCCGCGTGGAAATTTCGATAAATCCCTTTTTAGTGTGCATTCCCATAATATACTCTACTAAAACGCAGATAATAACAAAAAATTGCATCTAAAATAGTACAGTAGAAGCCGTTCTTCCGGTTAAGACTTAATCCTGTCTCTCTCCCCCAGCGGGGTAATTTCGAAAAATTCCTACTTAGTAAGCGTTTTCATGACGTACCCTAACTGTGTACCAAATTTCACCTCTTTAGGTTCAGCGGTTTGCTCTCGGCGATGATGAATCAGTGAATGAGTCAGTCAGTCAGGACAAGCAATATTATATATATAGATAATTCTGAACCACATCCAATATTAGTAGAAATCGTAAACGTTATTATCGCAAATTAATTTTATAATTTAATACAGTAGAGCGTCGTTTATCCGAATCAATTGTAGACTGAGGTTGTTCGGATAACTAATTTTTCGGATAACCGACTATGTACGAAAAAATATATTAATCTATCCCGTGTTGAAATTTTTCTCTGTTGCGTGTCGCTTCGCATTGAATTTTCGTCGATGTTAAGCCTAACGTAAACTTTTTAGAATAATAATCGTGGCTATTGTATCGTTAAAAATAATTTCTTTATGTTTTACAAACGAAATAAATACATTGAAAAATATAAAAACGAATAAAAATTATACTTTAGGCCGACTGGAATTCTTTCGGATAACCGACTTTCGGATAAACGACGCTCTACTGTAATTAAAAAGGATTTATTAAACTTTGTCTTACTTTAAGTTGTCATGTTTTAATTTACTTAAATATTAAAAGAATAAATTTTTTAAAATATAAAAGAAAATGATATAGAGTATCGAGATATTTTATGATAACGGAAGTAATGAATTGAGAAGTTTTCTAAATTTTAAAATTATTTATAATTTTTATTTACTCGAGAAATTTTTAATCTGGAAATAATTTATAACCTGAAAAATTAATTTTTTAGGTTATAAATAATAAAAGTTAATAAGGTTATAGAAAATAATTCTTCCAAATATTCACCAGACATTGTTCTAACTAATCAGCGGTCTCACAACTGAACGACACGATGGCACACACGTTAAGGTAAGCCTACGCAGTCTGACACTGTGGTGGAAAATCAAATGGTTTTTCGAATCTACTCTGGTGGTCGGTACAGTTCTCCAAAACTGTTAAATTTTCCCCCACACGCAATCAGGAATTAACTCAATGTCTCCACACACGGTTAATCCTCAAAGGATTTACTTAACGTGTATGGGTCCTTTACTTACTACAGTATATATCCCTACGTGCAGCATTTAATTTAACATTGTATTGTATTTAAGTTTGTTAGACTTACAACAAAAGACCTGAATTATTTATTTCTCCTAGACTGTCTGGCTACATTCTTGTAAGCATGTGTTTCGTTACTACTGTTGAATAATGAAAGAACTCATTTCTCAAGCTGAAAGTTTCAGTTAAACTAATATTATTTAAAATTAAATTGAATAAATTTGGGCTATTAAAACATTGTTGAACATGTTTAGAAGTGTTCACTAGTTTATATCGAATTGATTAATAAAATGGCTATATGAGGATAATGCTATCTTAATTAATACAGTAGAGCGTCGTTTATCGGAAAATCGGTTATCCGAAAGAATTCCAGTCGGCAAATTTAAATTTTCGCTGGTGTTGTGGCACTGTATTATTTGGTTATATCTTGGGCTACTCCAATATTTTTTGTTGATGTGTGTGTTTTAGCTGGCAGCACTGGCACTTTTGTGTGGTGTATTTCTGAGCACTGTGTGTTGTGCTGAATGGAACGTTTTTGATACTAGATGAACTTCTAAAGTATATTTTTTTGGTTTTTATATTTTTCAATATATTTATTTTGTTTGTACAAAATAAAGAAATAATTTTTAACGATAGAGTAGCCACGGTTATTATTTTAAATAGTTTACGTTAGGCTTAACATCGACGAAAATTTAATGCGAAGCGACACGCAACGGAGAAAAATTTCAACACGGGATATGTTAATATATTTTTTCGTACATAATCGGTTATCCGAAAAATAAGTTATCCGAACAACCCGTCCCCAATTTATTCGGATAAACGACGCTCTACTGTATTTCAAGGTGATTTTGTTCAGGGCAGGGAGACCATTTACAATACTTTCATTTTCAGTGGTTTAATTCAATATGTGTTATCGAAGAAATGATCGAAATTTATTTATTAAAAATTAGATAATTTATTTATTAAAAATTAGATAATTTATTTTCATAGGTAATATAAATCAGGCAAAGGTCAAAAAATCTAAAATTCAGGTTAGATAATTTGATTTACCGGAATATAGAAATTTTGATTTCATTAAAAAATTTAACTAAAGCTTAGAAAACATTTCTCCTCTTGATTATGCATATGTGTTATACATTAGTTGTATCGTTTTTTATAAATTTGTGTTTGTAGAAATAGATAATTCTTTGAGGGTACAAGTTACATCTTTTTCGGAATCATGTTATTCCAAGTATTGTCATAGCGTATTTATATTTGAGGATTGCTGCAAAGGTAAGACTACTTTAAATACAGTTTGCATGAAAAAGAATGTTTTCAATTTTTTTATATTCAGATTTATGATCATTTCTATGAGGTGGAAAATTTTTTCTGCAGCCTATTTCAGCCTGGAATACAAATTTAAGTGAAGTAGATATTAGAAAGGAAATGTGATAGTAGCTTTTTTAATGAAAAAACTTTACATGTATATTTTAATAACATATAAATAATATCTTTCCTGCTAATTATTACCATACCTAAGTTATAAATTGTTTAATTATTTAGTTTAGTAATAATTTTAAATCAGATACTATATGTTTTTGATAGTTGGTGGATTTCACGAAAACATTCGGAAAGACACACATCGGATTCACTGTGGGCGAATTTATTTATGTAAAAAAGAATGTTATCGTTAGAGTAAGTAAATTTTTTTTTACATATATAATTACAAAATTTTGCTTATATAAATTTATTTTGTAGGTTGGTAGCGCGATAAAATTATTCACATTAGCTTTGTCTTTATTATTAGCAGAGAAAAAATCCAACAGTTGTTCTGGCGTGAAATCCTCTCTGAATTCTACATAAAATATTTCATTAAACAAACAATATAATTCTATATTAATACGTATTTGCAATAACAGATTTAGTTTAAAATATTGTTATTAAACCAATCGAATTAAATCGCAAAACGTATTTGCTTATAATGCAACGTTATAACTTTGTGTAATAATTAATTTTTAAATGTTTTGAGTAATGCTTTACAATGAGTTATTTGTCAGCTTTTCATTACATTTATAATTGTATCATATACGAGAATGTCTGTTCCTATACCAATATGTTATGGCTAATTTAGCCAATGTAACTGCAACATTCAAATCGTAGCATCTTAGCATTACATTTGTTATGTTAGTCATATTTAATATTCTAAATCTACTAAATAACTATAGTGTATAAGATTTTTGCTTTTATGCGTGTTAAATATCAAATAAGACAAGATATGTAATAATTTCTTTTTTAATTTTCTATAGATTATATACTAATACTCTTTATACTCCGTTGTGACTTAAAACGAAGGAAATAGAATATGACTTATATAGTGTAACGAGACATATAGAAATTCCTTTTTACACGAGTTATTTTAAAATACATCTAATGCAAATTTTTACATTAAATCACTTGCCTAGACAAAGCAACAAAGGTCAACTAATGGCCTGAGATATTTCGGAAGTGAAATAAAAATTAATATTATGTATTTTCTCACATCTATTGTAATAACAGTGCAACCGTTTTTAACAACAGTTTCACTAATAAAGCATTACATTAAATATATGTTACCAACTTTGTTAATTATTTTTATTATTTAATTTTTTAATTATTATAAAATTGCAAAAAGCATAATATTGACAACATAAATGAATTTTATAAAAGATAAAAGCGAATATCGAATAAAATCGTCATTTACTTTAATCTCTATTGAGATGTGGCAAACAATTCTTCTTTATCTTTCCTTCATATCGATCATTAAACAATAAAATATTATATCATCAATTATCGTAATACAAAATCCTGCCTCCATAATTTCAGAAATTTTTAGCAGGAAAATTTCTGAAAGTATGGAGGCAGGATTTTCTGAAACAAAGAAAATACTGAGCACAACGGAATCATTCAACTTCGCACACAGAGAAATCTATACATAAACTAATTTAGAAAGCTTTTCGATGTTTAAACGTCTGATAAGCCTGAGAAGGTAAAAATCTTGAGATAAATTTCTGCCCCCAAATCATTCTTATTTTCTTATATTTAATGCAGCAAGAAAACGAAAAATTATACTGATAATAATAAACAAAGCTATTTTTGAGATGAATATAAGCAAATCTGAAGGAATACAAGTGTAATTTGCGTGGTGAATGTTAGATATCATGTGAAATGTCTAGTGTGCAAACTTATTAATATAATTAAAAATTCAAATATTGCTAAAAAAATATCAATTTATTAGCTTAAAAATAGTATTTAATACATCAGGTAAACACAAGGTATAACTCTGAAAATTATTACTGCAAAAAAATCATAAAAAGTATAAAATTTAAATGAAAATCAATTATTGTATCTAAATGTACAGTGCATTTCTATTAGATTAATGATAACAAGATTAATTACAGTAAAATAAAAAATATATTAACATTTTATCCGTATATAATAAAATCAAAATACGTTAAAATTTTAATGTAATATTTCAATGTGATAATTCAATGTAAATTAATTAAGAAACAATATATTGTATTGTGACAGATCTCGAGAACTAAAAACTAGTACTATTATAACATTAAATTTTTTTGTTCAATTTACACTAAATAAAATAATATGTTGGAAAATTTCATTTTATAATGTCTGGTATAGTTTTATTTTATAATTAAAACTAAATTTTCCAGTAACATTTTCCCAAGTCTATATTTTGTTATTAGCTTTAATTAAAAAAATGGAGGAATCAAAGAAAAAACAACAGGAATGAACATCAATGCATGAAAAGCAGTTTCTATTGCGATAAGAAATACTACTTTCACAAATATAATAAAAGCGTACATATCTCTGTATACAAATAAAATTCCTAAAATGGTTGACAGAGATCCTTGAAATATTGGATAGCCGATACGATACAGACTGTCTTTCATTCTTTCATTGGGGGTTTGATACAAAGAACAAATATAAGCGAAAGACATGTGAGCCGGATAATTGACGCAGAATCCGACACATAATATCAGGCTCATCATTGAAAAAATATCCATGTTTATACCCCAAAGAGACATGTATCCTAAAGTTTCTACAATGGTGGATGATACCGATATTGCTACGAGAAAAGCAACGACAATGTTCGGTACGATAACTATAAATAAAATCATAACCAATAGTGAAGTGATCCAAAGTAAATCTCTAATTGTGCATCCAATTATAATTCCTTGTTCGTACAGAGGAGTTAATGCTGCGTAAACGAGAACAGGAAAATCAAATTCGTCAGCAATTTTCCACAGATTTTTTAACATTTCTATTTCATCTTCTGCACTTAGCGTATCATTTACAAGAATGTGGAATCTGCTACTTAAAATATCGGATCCGTCAGAATTGAATGCGATATCATTGGTGAATTGTTCTGCTGATTTAAATTTCAGAAAAACATTGCGAAGCCCATCCAAGAAATCTTCTTTAACCGACATGTTATATCCTCGTAATGAATATTTTGCTAGCGAGTGAGTTTGGAATTCCTTGTAATATTTTAACCAAGATACTGTAAATCGAGAATCTGCAATGTGTGGGAGACTTTCGAATTTTTTAAGTAATCCATCTATAGTCCTCTGTACATTTAAATCTGAATAATCAAGTGTGCTATTAATGACTATTTGGTACGGAAACGTATAACGGCCGAAACTATTATAATATAATTTTATACCTTGTGTTATTACCGATTTTTGTGGATATAGCTTAGTGTAATCAACACCGTGTGTTATAGTTAAGGCTCCCCATATTCCAAATAATAAATTCAGAAAGTAAACTATGATAACTATTATCTTCATTGTACTAATACATAGAATTTTCCCCAACTTGTCCCGAAAGAACGCCATTGTTGGCTCATCAGTAGACGTTTCTTCTTCTGTAGTAGAATATTCGATATCTTCTGAAAATAAAGTTAACCACTTAGAATTTATATACAGCATTATTGATTTGAGAAAAATTTCAGAACGATGTTTATTAATTTATAAATCAATTTATGTAATACTAATTATTAGCAAATAATTGATGAATAAGAGATATCAGCAAAACAAGTAAATAAAAACTGCTTAGACATTTCATAATATCACATAAAAAATATGCTTATTCAAAAACGCCATTTACTTAAAAAAGTTTTGTACCATATATTTCATTTTATTTTATTAAAAGGCCGTTATGTCAGCAAAATAAAACAAAGTTATCATTGAAGAAGGAGAAAGTGAGGAAACGAATAAGGAGAATGTACAGTCAGAAAGAAAAGTAAAAATGACTCCCTCTCAGCGAGTCACGCAAGGTTAATACTTTTCACTGCGTTTAATGTTCACTTAGAGTTTTTATGCTACGACGTCGTTGGTCAAAAAGTAAACGTGAGTTGTAAAGAGCTGTACTCTAATAACTAGTGCAGCTTTATATAATAAAAAAAGGAAAGTTTAACGCTTAACTCTGAAATAAAGATTTATACTTATATTAAAATTAAGCTACCCTGCGATAACTCGTACTTCAATAATATATTAAATTTTCTGAAATAATGCACCATGTATTCAATACATTATACACTTACCCTTCATATTTTGCCAGCAGTCACCTGATACCAGTTTGTGCAATCTCGTATAGCATTTACTTATAAAAAAAGTCTGTGTATATATCAATATATATTTTTTAAAAAATCGAAGAACATTACCTAAATTATAACGAAATGCTTTTTGTCGTTGTTTCTCTTCACTGCGTCCTGATAATGCCATGCACCCTGCAAAAAACGTTATCTGATACAAAAACGTAAACACTATGCTGGTTGCGGAATAATAACAAAACATTCTTATAAGAGGGAAAGATGACATCATTCCAATGCAATAGGAAAACAGATTAGTCAAAGATGTTAACGTTATAAATTCCTGCTTCACCCAATGTTTCTTCCATGCGTTTGTGTACTTTATGCTTGGGGTTTGATATTCTCCAACACGCTAACAATACGAAGGCATCGTCGATCTCTGTCACTACATCAGAAAACCTTTATTAATTGAAGAATTCATAATCTAAAAGTAAACAAATATAAAAGCGCATGTTATTACTTACCGAGAACTAAAAACGGTATGGTGATGTTCCAAATACTATTTGGTACACCGACAAATGACATGAATCCGAAAGAAGAGACCACGGCCAGACCAGCGGATACCACACTTGCCATACCCAGAAGAGGCTTGCTTTTTGCCCAATTGTTGCTCATGCACATAACAGCAGTGAAAACAGATATAAATGCAATTAAAGCACCAATCATAGGTTTAATATTTTCCACTAAGTGCACATTTTGCTGTTCTATTGACCAGTAGTTATCAATAAAACACATAAGATATTTAAATTGATGATTACTTATTCGATTATATACTTCTGTTCGCCATCTTTTAATCATATTGTGTTTATTCTTGTTGCTGTTGTCAGTGAAATAAACTAATCTCGTAGCATTTACTGTCTGAATGAAATCGTTCTTATCTTCGTTTACACCCCCAAAGTTAAGAGCGTAAATTTGATAAGAGTATGTCAACGGATCTATGTCGACCGGATACTTCAATTTCTTTTTTCGCTGTACGATATTATCAATTTCGGGCAATATTTCGATAATCGGATTTTCAAAACATTTTTGGCGTACACGTGCACAAATATCTGAGTATCCAATTTGTATACCTTCATGATTAATTGTTATATTTTTAATTAGTTGATCCACCGAACTTATTTCTAGCAGCACGTTTTTTTCGAGCATGTCTCCACCACCTTTTCGTGTAAAAATCAATAACACACAATTCGATAAGTTTGTAAATCTCGCCGGATCAAAAGCTTTTGACGTATTGTACGGAAATGTTTTTTCAATGAACTTCTTAGTATTATAAACTTTTCCCGAATCTGCAAATGTCAGGCTTACTGCGTTTGTGATAGTGTTTGTATTGAAGATGAATGCTGAGAATGTCGCTGTTATTAAAACAGGAAGAAAAATAAAGAAGTATGGATGAAGTCCGATCAATCTTCCTAATCTTCGAAAAACGATCGATAATCGATTCCTCACACAGTCAATTTTCATCTTTTTATCTTGATGTAGAGAAGATACTATTTACCCTATAAAAAGATAAAACATATTTCAAATATATTATATTACATAATTAATTCAAATTCATTGTTATAAGTGACTATATGNGTTAAGGTAAGCCTACGCAGTCTGACACTGTGGTGGAAAATCAAATGGTTTTTCGAATCTACTCTGGTGGTCGGTACAGTTCTCCAAAACTGTTAAATTTTCCCCCACACGCAATCAGGAATTAACTCAATGTCTCCACACACGGTTAATCCTCAAAGGATTTACTTAACGTGTATGGGTCCTTT
Source organism: Centruroides sculpturatus (assembly GCF_000671375.1). NCBI lineage: Eukaryota > Metazoa > Arthropoda > Arachnida > Scorpiones > Buthidae > Centruroides > Centruroides sculpturatus. The sequence continues at coordinate 931,493 of NW_019384359.1, read as the reverse complement.
ACTTACTACAGTATATATCCCTACGTGCAGCATTTAATTTAACATTGTATTGTATTTAAGTTTGTTAGACTTACAACAAAAGACCTGAATTATTTATTTCTCCTAGACTGTCTGGCTACATTCTTGTAAGCATGTGTTTCGTTACTACTGTTGAATAATGAAAGAACTCATTTCTCAAGCTGAAAGTTTCAGTTAAACTAATATTATTTAAAATTAAATTGAATAAATTTGGGCTATTAAAACATTGTTGAACATGTTTAGAAGTGTTCACTAGTTTATATCGAATTGATTAATAAAATGGCTATATGAGGATAATGCTATCTTAATTAATACAGTAGAGCGTCGTTTATCGGAAAATCGGTTATCCGAAAGAATTCCAGTCGGCAAATTTAAATTTTCGCTGGTGTTGTGGCACTGTATTATTTGGTTATATCTTGGGCTACTCCAATATTTTTTGTTGATGTGTGTGTTTTAGCTGGCAGCACTGGCACTTTTGTGTGGTGTATTTCTGAGCACTGTGTGTTGTGCTGAATGGAACGTTTTTGATACTAGATGAACTTCTAAAGTATATTTTTTTGGTTTTTATATTTTTCAATATATTTATTTTGTTTGTACAAAATAAAGAAATAATTTTTAACGATAGAGTAGCCACGGTTATTATTTTAAATAGTTTACGTTAGGCTTAACATCGACGAAAATTTAATGCGAAGCGACACGCAACGGAGAAAAATTTCAACACGGGATATGTTAATATATTTTTTCGTACATAATCGGTTATCCGAAAAATAAGTTATCCGAACAACCCGTCCCCAATTTATTCGGATAAACGACGCTCTACTGTATTTCAAGGTGATTTTGTTCAGGGCAGGGAGACCATTTACAATACTTTCATTTTCAGTGGTTTAATTCAATATGTGTTATCGAAGAAATGATCGAAATTTATTTATTAAAAATTAGATAATTTATTTATTAAAAATTAGATAATTTATTTTCATAGGTAATATAAATCAGGCAAAGGTCAAAAAATCTAAAATTCAGGTTAGATAATTTGATTTACCGGAATATAGAAATTTTGATTTCATTAAAAAATTTAACTAAAGCTTAGAAAACATTTCTCCTCTTGATTATGCATATGTGTTATACATTAGTTGTATCGTTTTTTATAAATTTGTGTTTGTAGAAATAGATAATTCTTTGAGGGTACAAGTTACATCTTTTTCGAAATCATGTTATTCCAAGTATTGTCATAGCGTATTTATATTTGAGGATTGCTGCAAAGGTAAGACTACTTTAAATACAGTTTGCATGAAAAAGAATGTTTTCAATTTTTTTATATTCAGATTTATGATCATTTCTATGAGGTGGAAAATTTTTTCTGCAGCCTATTTCAGCCTGGAATACAAATTTAAGTGAAGTAGATATTAGAAAGGAAATGTGATAGTAGCTTTTTTAATGAAAAAACTTTACATGTATATTTTAATAACATATAAATAATATCTTTCCTGCTAATTATTACCATACCTAAGTTATAAATTGTTTAATTATTTAGTTTAGTAATAATTTTAAATCAGATACTATATGTTTTTGATAGTTGGTGGATTTCATGAAAACATTCGGAAAGACACACATCGGATTCACTGTGGGCGAATTTATTTATGTAAAAAAGAATGTTATCGTTAGAGTAAGTAAATTTTTTTTTACATATATAATTACAAAATTTTGCTTATATAAATTTATTTTGTAGGTTGGTAGCGCGATAAAATTATTCACATTAGCTTTGTCTTTATTATTAGCAGAGAAAAAATCCAACAGTTGTTCTGGCGTGAAATCCTCTCTGAATTCTACATAAAATATTTCATTAAACAAACAATATAATTCTATATTAATACGTATTTGCAATAACAGATTTAGTTTAAAATATTGTTATTAAACCAATCGAATTAAATCGCAAAACGTATTTGCTTATAATGCAACGTTATAACTTTGTGTAATAATTAATTTTTAAATGTTTTGAGTAATGCTTTACAATGAGTTATTTGTCAGCTTTTCATTACATTTATAATTGTATCATATACGAGAATGTCTGTTCCTATACCAATATGTTATGGCTAATTTAGCCAATGTAACTGCAACATTCAAATCGTAGCATCTTAGCATTACATTTGTTATGTTAGTCATATTTAATATTCTAAATCTACTAAATAACTATAGTGTATAAGATTTTTGCTTTTATGCGTGTTAAATATCAAATAAGACAAGATATGTAATAATTTCTTTTTTAATTTTCTATAGATTATATACTAATACTCTTTATACTCCGTTGTGACTTAAAACGAAGGAAATAGAATATGACTTATATAGTGTAACGAGACATATAGAAATTCCTTTTTACACGAGTTATTTTAAAATACATCTAATGCAAATTTTTACATTAAATCACTTGCCTAGACAAAGCAACAAAGGTCAACTAATGGCCTGAGATATTTCGGAAGTGAAATAAAAATTAATATTATGTATTTTCTCACATCTATTGTAATAACAGTGCAACCGTTTTTAACAACAGNTACATAATTAATTAAAATTCATTGTTATAAGTGACTATATGAATGTTTTCTGAATGTAAAGTTACGCACAATGGTTTACCTGACCTTAGTTTCAGTGTTTTGTTTGATGATGAATGTCGTCGTCATATAATCAGAATAATTTTTTTTGTATTTGAAGTATATTATTTTTATCGAATACGACCGTATTATAAAATCTTGATAAACATGTTTTTATGTAATTTAAAGGTAAAAGCAATTTACTATCGTTTTCGTAGATTTCGTTTATGATGAGTTTTCAATTGTTTTACAGTAAAGAAAGACTTTTATCCAGGGCTGTAGAGTCGGAGTCAGAGTCGTGGAGTTTTGGTGTTTTAGCCGGAGTCAGAGTCAGAGTCGGAATCGGATGGTAAGGAAAAGTCGGAGTCGGTAGATTTTTACGCGACTCCACAGCACTGGCACGGCTGTGGAGTCTTAGTCGGAGTCAGAGTCGGAGTCGTGGAGTTTAGGTGTTTTAGTCGGAGTTGGAGTCAGAGTCAGATAGTAAGGAAAAGTCGGAGTTGGAGTCGGTAGATTTTTACGCGACTCTACAGCCCTGCTTTTATCGCCAAACCGATGGCATTTCCATAGGTTCAGAAATTGGAGAAAATTAGCTGAAACCTATATGTTACATATGGACAGAACTTTATTAAACCTACAGGGCATTATATTTTTTGCAATGTATGTTCGATGACATATTAATTATATATAATAGTGTAATAGCAACACTTTGTGCAGGAATGTAATAATTATAGGGGATAAAACTATTGGCTCACACAATGAAAGTTTTTGAAAAGGTTATTGAACAGAGGATTAGAGAGGAAACTAGTGTCACTGAAGGCCAGTTTGAATTTATGCTTGGGAGGAGTACTACAGAGGCCATATTCGTGGTGAGACAGGTGATGGAGAAGTACCGATCTGTAAGGAGAAACCTGCATATGGTGTTCATAGACTTGGAAAAAGCATATGACAGAGTCCCAAAAGAAGTCCTTTGATGGTGCCTCAGGAAGAAAAGTGTGCCGCTTTAATACATTGTGACAATTGAAGATATGTACTATAGGGCCAGCACGCAAGTTAGAACTGCAGCCGGATTGATAGACATGTTTGAAGTAAGAGTGGGCACATCAGGGGTCAGCACTCAGCCCATACCTCTTCCTATTAGTTATGGATGTAATAACATCTGCTGTACAGAAGGACGTACCCTGGTGTGTGCTGTTTGCAGATGACATAGTCCTCATTGATGAGGGCAGGGAAGAATTACAGAGACGGCTAAACGAATGGCAGCACGTGCTGGAAAATGAGAAACTAAAAATCAGCCAAACCAAGACGAAGTATATGTTCTGTAATTTTGACGGTCTCCCTGGTACTGGTGCGTTAAAACTAAATGGAATACCATTGCCAGAACGTATTGAATTCCGATATCTGAGATCTCTGCTTCATAAAAATGGCAACATTGATAGGGAGGTTACTAGGAGGATCAATGCAGGATGGTTAAAGTGGAAACAGGTGACAGGAATAACTTGTGACAAACGCATGCCATTTAAAATAAGAGGGCTAATATATAAAACTGTCATCAGACCCGTGCTTATGTATGGGTGCGAGTGCTGGCCGATGACAGCCACCGAAGAGAAGCAATTGCATGTGGCAGAGATGCGAATGCTAGGGTGGATGAGCGGGGTCACAAGAGTAGATAGGATTAGAAATGATTACTTCAGAGGAAGTTTAAAGGTAGTATCTATCTCAGAAAAAATAAAAAGCCACAGACTGACATGGTTTGGACATGTGGTGAGAAGGGATGAGGAACATGTAACAAAAAATTTACTAAATATGAAAGTACAGGAAGATAGAGGTAGAGGAAGACCTAAGAAGAGGTGAATTGAATATGTAGAAACAGATATTCTGGACTGGGGAGTGGATGAAAAAACAATTGGAGATAGACTAACGTGGCCTAAATTGACATTCCGGGCTGACCCCAAATAATCTGGGATATAGGCCAGGACGAAGAAGTGTAATAACGAACCTGTTCAAATATTGAAACAAGCTAATGAGATTCACTCAAGAAACCGAACATTATAATAGAATAAATTTAGATACAACAATTACATAATTTTTAGATCACCTTAAATACTGTAAATTTGTTAAACAATGTAGTGCTAAATAAGTTATTGACTGTAAATCGTATTGCCCTATAAACCAAAAAGGAAACATATACATTTAATGCAAATAAGAGATATTTTCGATAACAACAAAAATGGATATGAGAGAACAGGAAATTAAAAAAGCTCAAAGAAGTATATTTTAAACGGGTATCCAAAGATAATACTAAATAATTGGTACAGCCAATTATTTAGTATTTGGTTGTACCAATTGAAAAACAAGAAAAGAAAGAGTACGTATCATTTCCTTCTATAAAAAGCATATATGAAGAATAAAGCAAAATTCTTATTCAAAGTTATATATCTCCCGTAAGTCAAAATGGAAAGAAAAATTGATTTTTCGTGTATTTTTCTACGATACAATTAAGTAAAAATTGGTTAATTATTCTGACTGTAATAGTATAAAATACTAATTCAAAATAACTGTTTAAGTTATAAGAAAGTGTTTATATTTTGCAACACATTGTATAAACTACATGAAAAGTATTTACTCGTATAAATATTGCGTTTATGGAAAAATCATTGGTCTGTAATTTGTCAGTGTCGAAAAAAACTACACAGATGAAACAGGAGATCAGAAGTTGAAAACATCGAAAAAGTAAAACCAGATTAATTACTTTACGTACTTTCTGCGAAAAATTACACAAGAAGAACTTTACGTTAACCAAAGTCGATCAAATGCTGTATTTATCATCATGATACATGCAGAATAGAGTCACATACTTTGCAATCAGCGATTCGATACAAAAAAAGAAAAATACATCTATTGAGAATAAGAAAATAAAAAAGGAAATATATAAAAATTGAAAGTGAGAGGATAGAGCGTATCTGAAAAGGAAAAATATTACACTAAACTCACTATTTGGATACCAATTTTTACATGACAAAAAGGAAAGGAACAGAAAAACTGGTAATAAATAAAACTAATATTATGATTCCGGATAATATACTTAATATGTTAAGATCGAGAATATATTTTAATGCTCCGATATATACAGAAACTTATTTAATAACAGCAGAAATAGATAATGTTCATTTCTTGAGAGATTTAATCTGTATATATAAAATTGCTTGTCCTGACTGACTGACTGACTGACTAACTGATTCATCATCGCCCAGAGCAAACCGCTGGACCTAAAGAGCAGAAATTTGGTACACAGTTAGGATTCGTCCTGAAAACGCACACTAAGAAGGGAGTTTTCGAAATTCCCAAGTGGGGGGGAGAGGGAGAGCATTAAGGCTTAACTGGAAGAACGGCTTCTACTGTANATCGTAATTTATTTATTAAAAATTAGATAATTTATTTTCATAGGTAATATAAATCAGGCAAAGGTCAAAAAATCTAAAATTCAGGTTAGATAATTTGATTTACCGGAATATAGAAATTTTGATTTCATTAAAAAATTTAACTAAAGCTTAGAAAACATTTCTCCTCTTGATTATGCATATGTGTTATACATTAGTTGTATCGTTTTTTATAAATTTGTGTTTGTAGAAATAGATAATTCTTTGAGGGTACAAGTTACATCTTTTTCGGAATCATGTTATTCCAAGTATTGTCATAGCGTATTTATATTTGAGGATTGCTGCAAAGGTAAGACTACTTTAAATACAGTTTGCATGAAAAAGAATGTTTTCAATTTTTTTATATTCAGATTTATGATCATTTCTATGAGGTGGAAAATTTTTTCTGCAGCCTATTTCAGCCTGGAATACAAATTTAAGTGAAGTAGATATTAGAAAGGAAATGTGATAGTAGCTTTTTTAATGAAAAAACTTGACATGTATATTTTAATAACATATAAATAATATCTTTCCTGCTAATTATTACCATACCTAAGTTATAAATTGTTTAATTATTTAGTTTAGTAATAATTTTAAATCAGATACTATATGTTTTTGATAGTTGGTGGATTTCATGAAAACATTCGGAAAGACACACATCGGATTCACTGTGGGCGAATTTATTTATGTAAAAAAGAATGTTATCGTTAGAGTAAGTAAATTTTTTTTTACATATATAATTACAAAATTTTGCTTATATAAATTTATTTTGTAGGTTGGTAGCGCGATAAAATTATTCACATTAGCTTTGTCTTTATTATTAGCAGAGAAAAAATCCAACAGTTGTTCTGGCGTGAAATCCTCTCTGAATTCTACATAAAATATTTCATTAAACAAACAATATAATTCTATATTAATACGTATTTGCAATAACAGATTTAGTTTAAAATATTGTTATTAAACCAATCGAATTAAATCGCAAAACGTATTTGCTTATAATGCAACGTTATAACTTTGTGTAATAATTAATTTTTAAATGTTTTGAGTAATGCTTTACAATGAGTTATTTGTCAGCTTTTCATTACATTTATAATTGTATCATATACGAGAATGTCTGTTCCTATACCAATATGTTATGGCTAATTTAGCCAATGTAACTGCAACATTCAAATCGTAGCATCTTAGCATTACATTTGTTATGTTAGTCATATTTAATATTCTAAATCTACTAAATAACTATAGTGTATAAGATTTTTGCTTTTATGCGTGTTAAATATCAAATAAGACAAGATATGTAATAATTTCTTTTTTAATTTTCTATAGATTATATACTAATACTCTTTATACTCCGTTGTGACTTAAAACGAAGGAAATAGAATATGACTTATATAGTGTAACGAGACATATAGAAATTCCTTTTTACACGAGTTATTTTAAAATACATCTAATGCAAATTTTTACATTAAATCACTTGCCTAGACAAAGCAACAAAGGTCAACTAATGGCCTGAGATATTTCGGAAGTGAAATAAAAATTAATATTATGTATTTTCTCACATCTATTGTAATAACAGTGCAACCGTTTTTAACAACAGTTTCACTAATAAAGCATTACATTAAATATATGTTACCAACTTTGTTAATTATTTTTATTATTTAATTTTTTAATTATTATAAAATTGCAAAAAGCATAATATTGACAACATAAATGAATTTTATAAAAGATAAAAGCGAATATCGAATAAAATCGTCATTTACTTTAATCTCTATTGAGATGTGGCAAACAATTCTTCTTTATCTTTCCTTCATATCGATCATTAAACAATAAAATATTATATCATCAATTATCGTAATACAAAATCCTGCCTCCATAATTTCAGAAATTTTTAGCAGGAAAATTTCTGAAAGTATGGAGGCAGGATTTTCTGAAACAAAGAAAATACTGAGCACAACGGAATCATTCAACTTCGCACACAGAGAAATCTATACATAAACTAATTTAGAAAGCTTTTCGATGTTTAAACGTCTGATAAGCCTGAGAAGGTAAAAATCTTGAGATAAATTTCTGCCCCCAAATCATTCTTATTTTCTTATATTTAATGCAGCAAGAAAACGAAAAATTATACTGATAATAATAAACAAAGCTATTTTTGAGATGAATATAAGCAAATCTGAAGGAATACAAGTGTAATTTGCGTGGTGAATGTTAGATATCATGTGAAATGTCTAGTGTGCAAACTTATTAATATAATTAAAAATTCAAATATTGCTAAAAAAATATCAATTTATTAGCTTAAAAATAGTATTTAATACATCAGGTAAACACAAGGTATAACTCTGAAAATTATTACTGCAAAAAAATCATAAAAAGTATAAAATTTAAATGAAAATCAATTATTGTATCTAAATGTACAGTGCATTTCTATTAGATTAATGATAACAAGATTAATTACAGTAAAATAAAAAATATATTAACATTTTATCCGTATATAATAAAATCAAAATACGTTAAAATTTTAATGTAATATTTCAATGTGATAATTCAATGTAAATTAATTAAGAAACAATATATTGTATTGTGACAGATCTCGAGAACTAAAAACTAGTACTATTATAACATTAAATTTTTTTGTTCAATTTACACTAAATAAAATAATATGTTGGAAAATTTCATTTTATAATGTCTGGTATAGTTTTATTTTATAATTAAAACTAAATTTTCCAGTAACATTTTCCCAAGTCTATATTTTGTTATTAGCTTTAATTAAAAAAATGGAGGAATCAAAGAAAAAACAACAGGAATGAACATCAATGCATGAAAAGCAGTTTCTATTGCGATAAGAAATACTACTTTCACAAATATAATAAAAGCGTACATATCTCTGTATACAAATAAAATTCCTAAAATGGTTGACAGAGATCCTTGAAATATTGGATAGCCGATACGATACAGACTGTCTTTCATTCTTTCATTGGGGGTTTGATACAAAGAACAAATATAAGCGAAAGACATGTGAGCCGGATAATTGACGCAGAATCCGACACATAATATCAGGCTCATCATTGAAAAAATATCCATGTTTATACCCCAAAGAGACATGTATCCTAAAGTTTCTACAATGGTGGATGATACCGATATTGCTACGAGAAAAGCAACGACAATGTTCGGTACGATAACTATAAATAAAATCATAACCAATAGTGAAGTGATCCAAAGTAAATCTCTAATTGTGCATCCAATTATAATTCCTTGTTCGTACAGAGGAGTTAATGCTGCGTAAACGAGAACAGGAAAATCAAATTCGTCAGCAATTTTCCACAGATTTTTTAACATTTCTATTTCATCTTCTGCACTTAGCGTATCATTTACAAGAATGTGGAATCTGCTACTTAAAATATCGGATCCGTCAGAATTGAATGCGATATCATTGGTGAATTGTTCTGCTGATTTAAATTTCAGAAAAACATTGCGAAGCCCATCCAAGAAATCTTCTTTAACCGACATGTTATATCCTCGTAATGAATATTTTGCTAGCGAGTGAGTTTGGAATTCCTTGTAATATTTTAACCAAGATACTGTAAATCGAGAATCTGCAATGTGTGGGAGACTTTCGAATTTTTTAAGTAATCCATCTATAGTCCTCTGTACATTTAAATCTGAATAATCAAGTGTGCTATTAATGACTATTTGGTACGGAAACGTATAACGGCCGAAACTATTATAATATAATTTTATACCTTGTGTTATTACCGATTTTTGTGGATATAGCTTAGTGTAATCAACACCGTGTGTTATAGTTAAGGCTCCCCATATTCCAAATAATAAATTCAGAAAGTAAACTATGATAACTATTATCTTCATTGTACTAATACATAGAATTTTCCCCAACTTGTCCCGAAAGAACGCCATTGTTGGCTCATCAGTAGACGTTTCTTCTTCTGTAGTAGAATATTCGATATCTTCTGAAAATAAAGTTAACCACTTAGAATTTATATACAGCATTATTGATTTGAGAAAAATTTCAGAACGATGTTTATTAATTTATAAATCAATTTATGTAATACTGATTGTTAGCAAATAATTGATGAATAACAGATATCAGCAAAACAGGTAAAAAAAAACTGCTTAGACATTTCATAAAATCACATTAAAAATATGCTTATTCAAAAAGACCATTTTTTAAAAAATATTTTGTACCATATTTTTCATTTTATTTTACCGAAAGGCCGTTATGTCAGCAAAATAAAACAAAGTTATTATAAGATGGAGAAAGTGAGGAAATGAATAAGGAGAATGTACAGTCAGAAAGAAAAGGAAGAATGACTCCCTCTCAGCGGGTCACGTAAGGTTAATACTTTTCATTGCGTTTAATGTTCCTGTAGAGTTTTTATGCTACAACGTCGTGGGTCAAAAAGTAAACGTGAGTTGAAAGAACTGTACTCTAATAACTAGGGCTGCTTCATATAATAAAAGAAGCAAAGTTTAACGCTTATCTCTTAAATAAAAATTTCTGTTTATATTAAAATTAAGCTATTCTGCGATAACTCGAACTTTAATAATATATTAAATTTTCCGAAATAATGCACCATGTATACCATACACTATACAATTACCTTTCATATTTTGCCAGCAGTCACCTGATACCAGTCCGTACAATCTCGTATAGCATTTACTTATAAAAACTCTGTGTATATATCGTTATATATGATTTAAAAAATGAAACAACATTACCCAAATTAAAACGAAATGCTTTTTGTCGTTGTTTCTCTTCACTGCGTCCTGATAATGCCATGCACCCTGCAAAAAACGTTATCTGATACAAAAACGTAAACACTATGCTGGTTGCGGAATAATAACAAAACATTCTTATAAGAGGAAAAGATGACATCATTCCAATGCAATAGGAAAACAGATTAGTCAAAGATGTTAACGTTATAGAAATTCCTGCTTCACCCAATGTTTCTTCCATGCGTTTGTGTACTTTATGCTTGGGGTTTGATATTCTCCAACACGCTAACAATACGAAGGCATCGTCGATCTCTGTCACTACATCAGAAAACCTTTATTAATTGAAGAATTCATAATCTAAAAGTAAACAAATATAAAAGCGCATGTTATTACTTACCGAGAACTAAAAACGGTATGGTGATGTTCCAAATACTATTTGGTACACCGACAATTGACATGAATCCGAAAGAAGAGACCACGGCCAGACCAGCGGATACCACACTTGCCATACCCAGAAGAGGCTTGCTTTTTGCCCAATTGTTGCTCATGCACATAACAGCAGTGAAAACAGATATAAATGCAATTAAAGCACCAATCATAGGTTTAATATTTTCCACTAAGTGCACATTTTGCTGTTCTATTGACCAGTAGTTATCAATAAAACACATAAGATATTTAAATTGATGATTACTTATTCGATTATATACTTCTGTTCGCCATCTTTTAATCATATTGTGTTTATTCTTGTTGCTGTTGTCAGTGAAATAAACTAATCTCGTAGCATTTACTGTCTGAATGAAATCGTTCTTATCTTCGTTTACACCCCCAAAGTTAAGAGCGTAAATTTGATAAGAGTATGTCAACGGATCTATGTCGACCGGATACTTCAATTTCTTTTTTCGCTGTACGATATTATCAATTTCGGGCAATATTTCGATAATCGGATTTTCAAAACATTTTTGGCGTACACGTGCACAAATATCTGAGTATCCAATTTGTATACCTTCATGATTAATTGTTATATTTTTAATTAGTTGATCCACCGAACTTATTTCTAGCAGCACGTTTTTTTCGAGCATGTCTCCACCACCTTTTCGTGTAAAAATCAATAACACACAATTCGATAAGTTTGTAAATCTCGCCGGATCAAAAGCTTTTGACGTATTGTACGGAAATGTTTTTTCAATGAACTTCTTAGTATTATAAACTTTTCCCGAATCTGCAAATGTCAGGCTTACTGCGTTTGTGATAGTGTTTGTATTGAAGATGAATGCTGAGAATGTCGCTGTTATTAAAACAGGAAGAAAAATAAAGAAGTATGGATGAAGTCCGATCAATCTTCCTAATCTTCGAAAAACGATCGATAATCGATTCCTCACACAGTCAATTTTCATCTTTTTATCTTGATGTAGAGAAGATACTATTTACCCTATAAAAAGATAAAACATATTTCAAATATATTATATTACATAATTAATTCAAATTCATTGTTATAAGTGACTATATGAATGTTTTCTGAATGTAAAGTTACGCACAATGGTTTACCTGACCTTAGTTTCAGTGTTTTGTTTGATGATGAATGTCGTCGTCATATAATCAGAATAATTTTTTTGTATTTGAAGTATATTATTTTTATCGAATACGACCGTATTATAAAATCTTGATAAACATGTTTTTATGTAATTTAAAGGTAAAAGCAATTTACTATCGTTTTCGTAGATTTCGTTTATGATGAGTTTTCAATTGTTTTACAGTAAAGAAAGACTTTTATCCAGGGCTGTAGAGTCGGAGTCAGAGTCGTGGAGTTTTGGTGTTTTAGCCGGAGTCAGAGTCAGAGTCGGAATCGGATGGTAAGGAAAAGTCGGAGTCGGTAGATTTTTACGCGACTCCACAGCACTGGCACGGCTGTGGAGTCTTAGTCGGAGTCAGAGTCGGAGTCGTGGAGTTTAGGTGTTTTAGTCGGAGTTGGAGTCAGAGTCAGATAGTAAGGAAAAGTCGGAGTTGGAGTCGGTAGATTTTTACGCGACTCTACAGCCCTGCTTTTATCGCCAAACCGATGGCATTTCCATAGGTTCAGAAATTGGAGAAAATTAGCTGAAACCTATATGTTACATATGGACAGAACTTTATTAAACCTACAGGGCATTATATTTTTTGCAATGTATGTTCGATGACATATTAATTATATATAATAGTGTAATAGCAACACTTTGTGCAGGAATGTAATAATTATAGGGGATAAAACTATTAGCTCACACAATGAAAGTTTTTGAAAAGGTTATTGAACAGAGGATTAGAGAGGAAACTAGTGTCACTGAAGGCCAGTTTGAATTTATGCCTGGGAGGAGTACTACAGAGGCCATATTCGTGGTGAGACAGGTGATGGAGAAGTACCGATCTGTAAGGAGAAACCTGCATATGGTGTTCATAGACTTGGAAAAAGCATATGACAGAGTCCCAAAAGAAGTCCTTTGATGGTGCCTCAGGAAGAAAAGTGTGCCGCTTTAATACATTGTGACAATTGAAGATATGTACTATAGGGCCAGCACGCAAGTTAGAACTGCAGCCGGATTGATAGACATGTTTGAAGTAAGAGTGGGCACATCAGGGGTCAGCACTCAGCCCATACCTCTTCCTATTAGTTATGGATGTAATAACATCTGCTGTACAGAAGGACGTACCCTGGTGTGTGCTGTTTGCAGATGACATAGTCCTCATTGATGAGGGCAGGGAAGAATTACAGAGACGGCTAAACGAATGGCAGCACGTGCTGGAAAATGAGAAACTAAAAATCAGCCAAACCAAGACGAAGTATATGTTCTGTAATTTTGACGGTCTCCCTGGTACTGGTGCGTTAAAACTAAATGGAATACCATTGCCAGAACGTATTGAATTCCGATATCTGAGATCTCTGCTTCATAAAAATGGCAACATTGATAGGGAGGTTACTAGGAGGATCAATGCAGGATGGTTAAAGTGGAAACAGGTGACAGGAATAACTTGTGACAAACGCATGCCATTTAAAATAAGAGGGCTAATATATAAAACTGTCATCAGACCCGTGCTTATGTATGGGTGCGAGTGCTGGCCGATGACAGCCACCGAAGAGAAGCAATTGCATGTGGCAGAGATGCGAATGCTAGGGTGGATGAGCGGGGTCACAAGAGTAGATAGGATTAGAAATGATTACTTCAGAGGAAGTTTAAAGGTAGTATCTATCTCAGAAAAAATAAAAAGCCACAGACTGACATGGTTTGGACATGTGGTGAGAAGGGATGAGGAACATGTAACAAAAAATTTACTAAATATGAAAGTACAGGAAGATAGAGGTAGAGGAAGACCTAAGAAGAGGTGAATTGAATATGTAGAAACAGATATTCTGGACTGGGGAGTGGATGAAAAAACAATTGGAGATAGACTAACGTGGCCTAAATTGACATTCCGGGCTGACCCCAAATAATCTGGGATATAGGCCAGGACGAAGAAGTGTAATAACGAACCTGTTCAAATATTGAAACAAGCTAATGAGATTCACTCAAGAAACCGAACATTATAATAGAATAAATTTAGATACAACAATTACATAATTTTTAGATCACCTTAAATACTGTAAATTTGTTAAACAATGTAGTGCTAAATAAGTTATTGACTGTAAATCGTATTGCCCTATAAACCAAAAAGGAAACATATACATTTAATGCAAATAAGAGATATTTTCGATAACAACAAAAATGGATATGAGAGAACAGGAAATTAAAAAAGCTCAAAGAAGTATATTTTAAACGGGTATCCAAAGATAATACTAAATAATTGGTACAGCCAATTATTTAGTATTTGGTTGTACCAATTGAAAAACAAGAAAAGAAAGAGTACGTATCATTTCCTTCTATAAAAAGCATATATGAAGAATAAAGCAAAATTCTTATTCAAAGTTATATATCTCCCGTAAGTCAAAATGGAAAGAAAAATTGATTTTTCGTGTATTTTTCTACGATACAATTAAGTAAAAATTGGTTAATTATTCTGACTGTAATAGTATAAAATACTAATTCAAAATAACTGTTTAAGTTATAAGAAAGTGTTTATATTTTGCAACACATTGTATAAACTACATGAAAAGTATTTACTCGTATAAATATTGCGTTTATGGAAAAATCATTGGTCTGTAATTTGTCAGTGTCGAAAAAAACTACACAGATGAAACAGGAGATCAGAAGTTGAAAACATCGAAAAAGTAAAACCAGATTAATTACTTTACGTACTTTCTGCGAAAAATTACACAAGAAGAACTTTACGTTAACCAAAGTCGATCAAATGCTGTATTTATCATCATGATACATGCAGAATAGAGTCACATACTTTGCAATCAGCGATTCGATACAAAAAAAGAAAAATACATCTATTGAGAATAAGAAAATAAAAAAGGAAATATATAAAAATTGAAAGTGAGAGGATAGAGCGTATCTGAAAAGGAAAAATATTACACTAAACTCACTATTTGGATACCAATTTTTACATGACAAAAAGGAAAGGAACAGAAAAACTGGTAATAAATAAAACTAATATTATGATTCCGGATAATATACTTAATATGTTAAGATCGAGAATATATTTTAATGCTCCGATATATACAGAAACTTATTTAATAACAGCAGAAATAGATAATGTTCATTTCTTGAGAGATTTAATCTGTATATATAAAATTGCTTGTCCTGACTGACTGACTGACTAACTGATTCATCATCGCCCAGAGCAAACCGCTGGACCTAAAGAGCAGAAATTTGGTACACAGTTAGGATTCGTCCTGAAAACGCACACTAAGAAGGGAGTTTTCGAAATTCCCAAGTGGGGGGGAGAGGGAGAGCATTAAGGCTTAACTGGAAGAACGGCTTCTACTGTACTATTTTAAATGCGATTTTTTGTTTTTATGTGCATTTTAATAGGGTAAGTCATGGCAATGCACACTAAGAAGGGATTTTTATAAATTCTCCCGCGAGGGGTGAGGGAGAGCATTAAGTCTTAACTGGAAGAACGGCTTTTACTCTACTATTTTAAATGCGATTTTTTGTTTTCAACTACATTTAGTCTTCATTGAGTACTTAGGTGTATTAAATTAATAACATTTCAGACATTGTTATAAATATTTTTATCTATTTCGATTTTAAAAATGTTCGAACCGTTTTAAATTCGAATTTGTTATTGTATATTGGTTCGATTATAGAACTATTGTAAATGTTCCAGAAAATTGATCAAATTGAAAATGGTTCGTTTGATTCTCGGCAATTCTCTTCAGCGGTAGGTGTTATACAGACCTAACAATTACTATGGTTATTGAAATATTGAATGTAAATGGGGTTTGTTTGCAAAACCTCTGCGGACGAAGTCGCGTGTAACAGCTAGTAGAACTATGAAGACGAAAATGTGAAAATATATTATTGCTAATAATACATGACGATTGATCGATGTTTCAAATATATTATTTAAAAATTATAATAACTCTAAGTAAGTCTAATTACAGATCAATTTAAATGATACTTCATAAAGCTTGTCGAAATTAAAACAAATCTGTTGTCTATAATAACTTATTTAAACGTAATTCCACATCTAAACCGAAATACGAAGTTGAGACTAAAGTTTATCCCGGATTAAGTGAACTTTTTCTATAAACTTTCACAGTCGTGTATAAAATAAAACGAAATAACGCTTAATCTCATGAGAATAAAATTCTGTTTTTTCTCCCAACACTTAATGAAAACTGGAAGGATATGATCATATCTTTGTCTGGATTCATTTCCTTTCAAAAGTGACACGTCCTTCTAATGTGTCACCTGGAACCAACAATCAAAATTTAACCATTGGCCTGATGTATAATAATTTCAAATAAGGTCATGGAAAAAACACATGAAAGACCCCATAATTATAAAGAAGGGGCCGATGATAATCGGAGTTCGCCGTCATCAATAGTCCTAAACTGGTGTGCTCGCCGATCCCTGTGAAAACTGCACTAGCCGTCACCACCCTTTGCCCTCTTAAGAAGGCTTTCATCTTTTTGGAATCATCGAAGCTTCGCCCGAACCTTGCGGATCAAGAGTACTTCGATACGATTCTTTGATTGAAACGAACAGAGACAAACTTCTAATAATTAAAATATTTATCAACACGCGAACGATTGAGAACTTTCTCTCTCTCACTCGCGGTCAGAGTTACGATATTAATTAAATTAATGATAAAATTACACCTTTTCCCTGT
This sequence comes from Centruroides sculpturatus, assembly GCF_000671375.1. Classification (NCBI taxonomy): domain Eukaryota; kingdom Metazoa; phylum Arthropoda; class Arachnida; order Scorpiones; family Buthidae; genus Centruroides; species Centruroides sculpturatus. The sequence continues at coordinate 914,497 of NW_019384359.1, read as the reverse complement.
ATATTGTGTTATAAATTTAAAAGATAAGCTAAGCATCTTAACCAGCATTCTATAAACTTGTAAATAGTTTTTATAAACAAACGGGTATTTGTTAAATAATAAGTTTGTGGAATGCAATTTTTCCAGTTGTTTCGATTTGTCTCCATTCCGAGTCAAAGCATCTGCATTCGCGACCGCTCGCGCGTTAACCAACTACTAACGTCCAACGCGATTTCCGTGTCCGTTAAAACACGGTGGTATCTTTTTCGACGTGGCATCAAAGAGGCGCCAAATCTGTAGTCACACGAATTAATAAATACAAGACTTTGTTCAACAGAAGCTATCTTCTGTCACTTATCTAATAAATAGTAAAAGTATTTAAAGGCTTAAAAACAAATTTAACTACCTATTGAAACAGCATCGATAAAAGTTACCAATGAAATTTAACGAAAACTCCAGAGGTTCATTTTCATAAACTGTTATCTAGATAGAACTTTCGCTTTTAAACAGTTAAAAATTCGTCTCGTTTGACATTTTCAAGCAACTTTTAAGTTACTAGTTAATTTCATCTAAAAAAACAGTTCTATATGTTCTTTACATAAAAAAACAGCAGACAAGTAAGCAAGCGAAGAAAAAAAAAATAGCAAGTAAAACTGTCGTCTACAAGTGTGAGAATCATACGTTTCATTTAAATAAATTAGTAAATGAAAGTAACATTTTAACATCAAAACTTACATATTTTGTCCCTTTTCTGTGGGAACGGAATAAAACTTCTTTTGGGAGAGATTTTTTCATACATTTCCAACGAACCTTCGCGTCAGAAGAAATATTCCATCAGATGATACAAATAATAAAACTCGATTAGAGTGAAATTTAGAATAAAGGGCAGAGTAATCGTATTCTTAGAGAAGCCGACGAAAATCCAGGACTGCCATAGAGAGAGACGACACGAGAAAAAAGCGACATAAAAAGGGAGAGCAATAAAAGAATTCATGCTTCGAGTGGACTCTGTCTCTGCTCATCGGCGAAGACCAGACCCTAAACACTAAGAATTAGGGCGTAGGTTCGCGCCGTGCTCGGACGGGCTGGCAGCATGAAGTTTTTCCGGATTTTCTCCATGTCCATAATTGCCTGAATAGAGGCCATCTTCTTTCAAAAGTTCTCACAGTAAAACACTCTTTCCCCCGCGCGCGATTAAGCCATTCTATAAGGTCGGCTCTTTGGTCGCATAGCGATTACCGACCAGTCTCTCGGTGTAAAAACAATTAACAATAAACTCCGTATGAATCCAGTACAAAGACGAAGAAAAAGATTTCTGAATAGCCAAAGCGGTCAGGTATTGAAGTTCTGTCTCACTACTATACAGCTTTTCTTTGTGTCCATATCAGAAAAACATCACCACTTATCATTTGGATTAAATATACTAAAACGTATCAACTAGCAAAAAATTATTATACAATAATTAGAACTATTTATAAATTCTCTCTTCCTGTTCAGAAATGTATGTAGTTAGGCGTCGATATAACGTTAGATTATTTCTTTACGTATTTCTTTATTTTAATCATTAAACCTTTGTCTGTTATTTGTTAACCTGTCTGTTTACGTGGATAAATACGGACTGTGAGGACCAGAAATTATGTGTTTTAAACTAAAATTTTTTGTTTAATAAACCTTATAATGACGGAACGAGAAAACAGAAAATTAAAAGAGAAAAAGGAAAAATAAAATCAATAAAAACTTCGATTCCCACGAGTTGGGTTCTTTGTTCAGATGAGTACATTTCTGTGTCACGATTATGTCACCCGTCCCCTCATTGGACCAAGAAGATCGTCATCGCTGACGAAATCGGGGAAAGGCAGAGAGAGGACTTGATATAGGGAGAACTCGAAAAAGAGAAACTTGATATAGGGGAGACCGGGGCAACTTCGGCATGCGGTGCAAGTTTGTCAAGCGCTTGTTTTTAAAAACAAATTAAAAAGAGACTTTGGTTATAGGTTAGGCAGTTGAGTTTTATTGGTGGATTGTTGAGTGTAGTGTTTTTATTGTTCTCCAACAAGCGTAGTTGAATTATCAAGCAAATTTTCATTTTCGTTCAATTCCATATAATATTTTTTTTCCATTTATATTGAATTGGCAGGTTTTGTTATAATTCCATGATAACGAAAGTTACTTTTCCTGTTAGAAGGATGTAACTTCAACTTATTCACGTGGCCAGATCGTGGCTTGGCATTCTGTTCTCAGGGTTGTACTTAATGTTTCGAAATCATGACTAGCGGGGTAAGATCGGCAACATAAAGCCACATTAGAAGCAAAGGATAAAAATCAAACAGATGATAAATGAAAACATGTTTGCATTTGTTATTCATGTATATATGTCTTTGAACTTGCATTTCGTTGTAATAATATTAAATGGGTGTTGGATTTGTATTTCTTTGTTTTAATAGTGAATTCCAACTTATACATTGTTAATAACATAATTTTATATACGTGCCTATCTTGCCCCATTACTGTTGCCCCTATACCAGGGGCAACTTTAATAAAAATAATTAAAATAATTACAACTTTACAAAAAGAGAGAAGTTGCCGATCTTGCCCCTATACCCGGGGCAACTTCGTCAATTTCTCTCTTCTTGTAAAGTTGTAATTATTTTAATTATTTTTATTTCCAAACTGATTTTAACCAGTTCTATAGTAAGGTAACATTCCAATAGACAATATGCAAAGCTTTTTTTTTCAGTTTACAGCAGTATTTATTACACAAAATTTAAGTAAAGCTTAACATGCCGATCTTGCCCCGGTTTCCCCTAAAAGGGACAAGCACGATGAGTAACTGTAGAAGTTATTATTGGTATCTGTGTGCGCTCCGATCGTCTACCTCCCGCCGAGAAGCCGAACCTCCTCCTCGCCTACAAGACTAGAAGTCCTCAAATTAATTTTTTCTACTCGCCTGAAAAGAACTGTTCATCTAAAAAGAACTGTTGGACCTTTTGTGCTGGACTTGATCTCCTATACAACCTAAGGTATTTATCATGCCAGCGCACTATTGTACGCTCTCTCTCTCCGCGTAAACAAAACGCGCACCCGGTCGTTAGTTTAAACTAAATATTGAATAATAACTGAACCCGACTCATGTAGTTCATGTTCGCATTTAATTACTAATGTAAACTTTATTTAGATTATATATAAATAAACCGTTTTTATGTTTAAACCTTCTGGAATGCAGTTACTTCTGTTTTTATCTGAGTTTCTCCATTCCGGGTTTAACCCTCATACCTATCCGCTCGCGTGAATTGGTGGTCTCTGTATCGACCGAAGGATACAGTGGTGTCATCCTGACAGGGTATCGAAGAGATACCGACCCTATGGTCACACGGACACTAAACGGTTTACAATTAGTACTTACCCGCGATTCCTTCACTCTATAATTATTAAGCCCTCCCTAACACTCGCCCGTATTCTCACACAAGTATAGTATAAACCAAGTGTGAAAGCCGCGATTTTTACGCCGATGTCGGAAAAATCTTTGTAAACAACTCCGAGGAAAAACCCACTCTTGGTGAGAAGTATATCGGAGGTCACCGATTGTTTTCACATTAAGGTGGGAAAGTTGACACTTTATTGATCGGAATGCACCGTAAGTGTCAACAGAAGTCGATCACGTGACTCATTTCCCACGAATAACGTATAAAAGCTCGAGGCCCCGGAAGTTATATTTGGTAGATGTGTCATACTTGTCTCCATACTCCGGACCGAAAGGACATACGACCAACCACAGCCATTTGAACTTCTATCGCCATTAACGAACCTATTCAACGAACGCATATTAGAAATATCCGCATAGAGGTATTTTTACGTTTTAGAGCTTTGTGAACTCTCTCTCAGACTAGCAGATAAAGCTATTAGAGCGTCCGTTTTGTATAGTGAACTTATTTAATCGCATTTAACCTATGTAGCCTAGCTTAGTTATATAAATAAATGCTTGTTTAGTTTTTAAACCTGTCTCCTGTCTCTGAAGGACACCTGCCGACTTAACGACGCGCTCCCCACTCAAATTTTTGCCCTCCTAGCCATCTGATAAGCCGAGAACGTGTTTTACCAACCTGTTGCAGAGTAAGTGGTCATTTGGGATGAGACCAGTGGCCCACTGCTAATCTTACACAAGAACATGAATAATTTTTAATATCTAAGATCATAGCATGCAATAAACCGAATTACTTCCAAGAAGGTACAGGTGAAAGACAAATTAAACAATGAAACATTTAAGAATACGTATAATAAAAAGCAAGTAAAACATTTGTGCATTCCTGTAAATGTCTAGAGTACCAGCTAATGTCTCGAAGCAGAAAAAAACATTTTGAAATCGGCAATCAGATTTACAGAACAATTACAATCAATATATCGATTACAATTGTGATGTAGGTTAACCAATGGTTTTCAACTGTAGTTGTTCCACAAAAAATAAACAGTAATAAAACGTTTAACAAAGAAATTTCCTTAATATTTACGGCCAATTTTTGAAACGTAAAAAATATGGTATAATACAAGAATTAAATTTAGGTATCTTAACATGAACTTTTCCCTCGAACTTCTTCATATTATTCAGTAAAAAATATAACTAAGTATACACGAATTGATAAATTTCTATATTCAAAGAAGGCAGTATGTTCATTATTATACAACTTTCCACTAAAATTTATATACATTAACAAGAAAAAACTTTATATATATATATATGAATAACAAAAGTTTACGGTTTTCTTAAATTTAGTAATAAAATCACATACCTCCAACGATTTCTAATGATTTTCTAATGTAGTAACCAAGTTAAATGGATAATTAGAAAAGATTTTGTATATGCTGATATTTCAGTTGTACAAAATTCGTAGCAATCTATCAAAATGTTATTCAATGATTATTGTACACAAACACAACTCTTTAATACTAAGTTTTTAACTATTTATGTATAAATAGAGATCGCAACATTATTTTGAATAACGAGACAAATACTGTTAATCGAGTTTCTCATTATTAAACACAAATTAAAAATAAAGTATAATAAAGTACGAATAAAATAATAAAATACATTTCCTTTTACGATACAAGAACACACTTCGCATATTAGATAAAAACCAGGTGATTAGAAAAACGAATTTTTACAGATATATTTGAAAATTTAACTGATGCTTGTGATTAACCTTGCTTCTAAAACAAAGAAGCAAACGAAATTTTTTAACTACTTAAAAGCAGTTAAGAATTAATTACACTTAACCTAACATTAAAATGCACTTTAATGTCACTGTAGCTACAACGAATTTAAATAATAACTTACTATTTATTCGGTGTTAGTTTTCATAAACCATAGTAACTTATTGCACGTTAAATTGAATGATCCTGAGTTAATTGTAATTAAAAAGAGAATTATTATTTCTGTTATATCAATTACAAATTTGCAAATAAATGTTGTTTCCTTAGAACAAGATCAAAATGGTTAAGACAACCATTTGTTAATGCGAAAAACAAATTAAATTGGAATAAGTTATAAATTATTTACGAAAAAAATTTCCGTTATAAAGTTTCCTTTTACTTGCTAAATTATTCATGAAACTTGCTTTACAAGTTTCATTAATGATTTAGAAAGTAAGCAGAAAACTTTAAAATGAATTTTGCAATTGAACGTTATTAAATTATAAAAGTATATTTGTGAAAAATTTAAAAGAGTTATTTCTGTAAATTTTTAGTTTTCTGCAATTCGTATTCAAAAATTTCTAAACTACAAATTTATATTCAAATTATATGTTATATAAAAAGCATTGAGAAGAATAAAGTGGCAAAATTCGACATTAAATAATAAATTAAATTCAAGTCTAAAATTTAAATAATTATATTTTGTGTAATGTAAGTAGCAGCAAGAAAATAAACAAGTAATATATTTTTCCTCGTTCTTATCAAGTGAAATACAATTTTGAACAAATGCATAACAAATGATTATAATGCAGCTATCCTTGATAGTAATGTATTAATTTCCATTGTTATTTTTCTGTTTTTATTACTTGTAATTCTATACGTTTGCTGATATACGCCGTTAGAATATTAAGTACTATTGTGCTGTATATAATTATTATTGTTCTGTTTCTGTAAAATAAATATATTTCGATTGCCATTTATCAGTTACTTGAAATATGCTTAATGTCTACGACAATAATTTATTTAATTCAAAAAGGAATTTGAAAGTGCTCTCGAATGATATACCCTATCTGGCGGCAAATTCAAAAGTACAAAAAAAAAATACAGTAAAACCTGTCTATGACGACAAGGCACGGTTCCTTCGAAAAGTGATCTGTTAGACAAGTGGATGTCTAATACAGGTGGTGCCGTAATACCGTATTTCAGTACGTATTTTGCGCACGTTTTAGCCATTTCATCTCAGCATAACTCGAAGTGAGCAAAAATAAGCGAATTTTTTGAACGATGAAACTAGTATTTTATTCTTATCAGATAAATCGATTTACAGGAGTTTTCACGATTTTATAACACAGATTTAATACCAATACTTTAAAAATTAATACAATAGTCGCATATTCTCTATTATAACGCACACTTTGTTTTTTCCGACTTAATTAATGCAACTGGGTTGTTTTTGTTCGCTCCTAAGTTGCGTGTATTACATCATCGATATACAAGTACTGTATGTGATATCTCTATATTAATTTTGTTTTGATGTTCGTTAGTTTAATCTTATTTTAACTTTAAAAATACTGTATTTTTTAATATTTAATATTTTTTTAAGTACAATAAGAAACTTATTAATTAATAATGAAACGACAGCACTTTGCATTTGTTTCGTTTTTCGGACATTTTCCAACAAACTGAAATAAATTTGTTTTGTTGCTAGACTAATTTATTAACTCCTGCATCTAATTTCAAGGCTGGGAAATGTGCTCGAGGTGTGTTCCCACGAGAGTTTCGACTAATTAATTATATTAGGAAGGGAAAAACGTTGTTAAACAATAGTTTAAACCAAATATATACGCGGAAGTGGTCGCTTATTACATTTGTAGTATGTTGTTTCAAACCAAAAATCGATGCCCGAGGTCGCGTTACACAGGTGGTCGTTTAATACAGGTAACTTATACGAAGACTCTATGGACAAAGTACTCGGTCTCAAAGATTTTTGCCCAATTTGAAAAATTCCTGTAAAAACCAGGCGGTTGACTAAGCAGTTTTCACTGTATATAAAACCCAAGCTGCTTGAACTTCATAACCAATAGCCTAAGCTTTTAAACCCCATAAACTGGGGGACAGTTACTTATGTAATTAATTAATTTTATTGTAAATGTAGAATAAATTGCAAAATACCTTAAAACAGTGAAGTAGACAGACGTGGAGCTGCCACTTAGTCGTAAAGAAGAAGCGTGGAAAAATTTTAAAAAATTTTTCCGCACGTTTTTGTCGTTTCTCTTGCGGAATAAAATTTTATAAACAGTTACGTCTGGTATAGAAAAAATTTCTCTTTATTCTCACATAATTCTTTTTTATATGAATATTTTTCGCGGTAATTTTTGTCTAAAATTCCTTTTTGAAATTTATATTTAATTTCTCATGATTATCTATAAATTACGATTTTTTCATAAGTTTTCAATTTATTTTCAATTTTATTTAATTTTTTAAAATTTCATGCATTTAAGTCATGACAATTTTTTCTAAACTGCGAATCAAATTCAAGAAAATGTAATGTAGACTACGTAAGGGTTGTCATGTTTACAACTACGACGCCCGGCGGCCTTAAGCACCCCAGAGTGTAAAGTGGGTGAAGGACGTCTCGTGTTCTACTTTCTGTAGAAGTTACGTAATCATTGTAATAAAAAAAAATTTTAGAATATCTTTTATTTAATTTTAAATTTTGTTGTTGAAATTTACACCCAAATATTATAGCAGTTTAAAATATTTGCATTTGGAAAATATACTTAATTTACGTATAACAAATATAAAATTTTAAAAAAAAGAAGGAAACAATCAAAAAATGTGGAAATATTTTTATATATTCATTTTTAGATTTATTACATATATTAAAATAATTCACCGGTATTTAATTTTAAAATAATATTCATCATTGGCATGCATCAGAAAAGAAACTATAACTTTTGTAAAAGACACTTCCCTAAGAGAGAGTCGACAATGTACGTCACCAATCTAATGCTTGACCTACTTACTCTAGCAGTGAAACGAAGTAAGCTACAGTACAACGACACGCATAAACACTAACCATAATGATTTAAACAAATTCTTATAGTTCTTCTAAAATCCTCCATTCGATCTTTATATATAGTTCTACGTAATAGCATTAAATCGGTAGACACGTCTAAATAACAGACTTAAAACAATAAAAAACATATATGTTTCGAAATTAAAACTAAATAATTATATGCACAAACATATTAGTAAGCATATAATACATACTCTTACTTATATTCAAGTATTACATCCAAAGATCAGTTCTCGCTAGTTGTTGAAAAAAATGAATTATTTTTCAACTTTTCTTTCTGTATCATATTTTGAAACAAATTCTAAATTAACAGTAAAATTTCCATCTTATATCCATCATGTGATTCTAAACGAACTTTTACAGATATATTTGAAAATTTAATTCATGCTCGTGATCAACGTCGGTTTTAAAATAAAGAAGCACATAAAATTTTTTGATTATGTAGAAGTAGTTAAGAATTAATTACACTTAACCTAACATTAAAATGCACTTTAATGTCACTGTAGCTACAACGAATTTAAATAATAACTTATCATTTATTCGGTGTTAATTTTCATTATCAAAGATATCTTATTCTACGTTAAATTGAATGATCCCGAGTTAATTGTATTTAAGAAGTGAATTATTATTTTTATTATATCGATTACAAAAATTTACAAATAAATTTTGTTTGTTTAGAACAAGATCAAATTGGTTGTCTTAATAATGCGAAAAACAAATTAAATTAAAATACGTTATAAATTATTTACGAAGAAAATTTCCTTATTAAAGTTTCCTGCTAAATTACTTATGAAACTTGCTGTACAAGTTTCATGAATCATTTAGAGAGTAAGCAAGACTCTTTAAAATGAATTGTGCAATATAACATTATTGAATTATGAAAGTATACTTGTAAAAAATTTAAAAGAGGTATTTCTGTAAATTTTTAGTTATCTGCAATTCGTATTTAAAGAATTAAAAAAAGGCTTGCAAGTTTGTAATTTTTGTTCATTTTTATATTTTCCATGTCATGTATCAGTACGTCTGCGTGCTTGATGAAGAATTCCGAATTCTTGTAATTTTGTAATTTTCGTTTGAACTATTTTTCTAAATTATATAGTACTGAACTTTTTTGAAGTCGACGATGGATCTTATTTGTTCGCCTGGTTTATGTGTTTTTAGTTGTATGTTTAGCTTAGGAGTTATGCTATTTTCGTTCGCTAAAATAGACTGTTTGTCTTCTTTATTTATGTTATTTAATTGAACTTGCTTACTTATTCGTTTTTCCGTTTATCATAAATGACTTTTTTTGGGTCTATTGGTAGTTCTTTGAAAAGCCTAACTATTAACTATTTTTGATTTTTTGGTTTGCATCCATTCTTGTTTCGCTATGATAATCTGTTTGGATTTATCTGCTTTTATTATACGCTATCTGCTTTTAAACTACAATTTAAACATTTTGCAGTACATAAAAGTTAACATATTCATCATGGAGTATAAAAAAATCGAGAACAGAACAATTTCAGTACAGAAAAATAACACCTCAACGAACTGCGAACTAAATTCCTATTAAACGGCTATCCAAAACGAATACTAAATAACTGGGAAAAAATAAACAACAAAAGGCTGGAAAATAAGCAAAACAAAGATAAAAACACAGTAAGATACATACCCTTCCCCTACATTCGTGACTTATTTCAACAGGTAAACAAAAGTTTTGATAAAATAAATATAAAGCTAACCCCAACCTATAACAACTCACAAAAAAGATTCCGGAAAGCTGAACCTGACATAAATAAACAAACAGACAAATACAACACTACCGAAATCGTCTATAAAATACCTTGCACATGGGAACCGACAAAAGTATACATTGGACAAACAAAACGAAAATTAGAAACAAAATTAAAAGAACACATCGCAGACCTGAAGTATAATTGAATCAACTCTGTTTTTTACGAACATTGAACGACCCACAACTGCAAAATAGATAAGAATGATGCAATAATAGTACACAAAAAAAATTGGTACAAAAGAAAATTCATGGAAAGTTACGAAATTACTACAGACAAAAATAATATTAACGAAAACCTAAGCATCGACATTCATAAAAACTGGCTACAATTATTAAGATTGTTTTTTCACCACCGACCAATAATTGTTTTCTTTCGTCTTTTCGTAGATTCCAGATGAAACATTAAATGTATCATCCTCAACACGGAATTAAGTTCGTGCGAAAAAAGTTTTATGTTCTTTTTTAAATATCGGTTTTTTGTTTATTTTTCTAAACTGATCCTTGTAAATAAAATATTTAACAATTTATTTCAATAAATTCGGTTTTTACAAATATTTATCAACATGCAAACGATTGAGAACTCTCTCTCTCTCTCTCGCGGCAAGAGTTACGATATTAATGATAATATTACACCTTTTCCCAGTATATTGTGTCATAAATTTAAAAGATAAGCTAAGCATTTTAACCAATTTTCTATAGACTTGTAAATAGTGTTTATAAACAAACGGGTATTTGTTAAATAATAAGTTTGTTGGGGTGCAATTTTTCCAGTTGTTTCGATTTGTCTCCATTCCGAGTCAAAGCATCTGCATTCGCGACCGCTCGCGCGTGAACCAACTAACGTCCAACGCGATTTCCGTGACCGTTAAGGCACGGTGGTGTCTTTTTCGACGTGGCATTAAAGAGGTGCCGAATCTGTGGTCACACGAATAAGTAAATACAAGACTTTGTTCAACAGAAGCTATCTTCTGTCACTTATCTAATAAATAGTAAACGTATTTAAAGGCTTAAAAACAAATTTAACTACTTATCGAAACAGCATCGATAAAAGTCACCAATAAAGTTTAACGAAAACTCCAGAGATTCAATTTCATATACTGTTTTCTAGATAGAATTTTCGCTTTTGGACAGTTAAAAATTCGTCTCGTTTGACATTTTCAAGCAACTTTTAAATTACTGGTTAATTTCCTCTAAGAAAAAAAAGCAAAAAGAACATAAAAAACAGCAGGCAAGTAAGCAACCGAAGAAAAAAACGAAAAATTACCAAGTAAAACTGTTGTCTACAAGTGTGACATTCATATGTTTCATTTAAATCAATTAGTAAATGATAGTAACATTTTAACATAAAAACTTACATATTTTGTCCCTTTTCTGTAAAAACGTAATAAAACTTCCTTCAGGAAAGATTTTATCATACATCTCCAACGAACATTCGCAACAGAAGTAATATTCCCACAGATGATACAAATAATAAACACCGATTGGAATGGAATTTAGAATAAAAGGCAGAGAAATCGTATTCTTAGAGATGCCGACAAGAATCCAAAACTGCCATGGAGAGAGACGTCCCGAGGAAGAAGCGACATAAAAGGGGAAAGCCATGAGAAAAGTTACGCATCGAGTGGACACTGTTTTCGTTCATCGGCAGAGTCCAGCCCCTAAACACTAAGAATTAGGTCGTAGGTTCGCGCCGTGCTCGGACGAACTGGCAGCATGAAGTTTTTCCGAGTTTTCTCTATGCCCATAATTGCCTGAATAGGGACCATCTTCTAACAAAAGTTTTTTCGGAAAAACACTTTTTTCCCCGCGCGCGATTAAGCCATTCTATAAGGTTGGCTCTTCGGTCGCATAGCGATTATTGATCAGTCTCTCGGGTAAAAACAAATAGTAGTATACTCCTTACGAATCCAGTACAAAGACAAAGAAAAAGATTCGGAAATAGCAGAAGCGGTCAGATATTATAGTTCTGTTTCGCTACTATACAGCCCTTCTCTGTCTCCATATAAAAAAAACATCACCACATATCATTTGGATTAAATCAACTAAAACGAATCAATTAGCCTAAATGTAATATACAGCAATTAGAACTTTTTGTAAAATCTCTCTCCGTGTTCAGAAATAAATGTACTCAGGCGTCGATATAACGATAGATTATGCCTTTACGTATTTCTTTATTTTATTCATTAAACCTTTGTTTGTTATTTGTTAACCTGTCTGTTCTTCCGTTTAAATATGGACATTAAACGGCCTACAATCAGTACTTACCCGCGATTTCTCTACTCGATAATTATTTAGCCCTCCCTAAAACTCACCCGTATTCTCACACAAGTAGAGTATAAACGAAGCATATGAATAACTTTTAATATCTAAGATCATACTAAACAATAAACCCAATTACTTCGAAGTAGAAACAGGTAAAAGTCAAATTAAACAAAGGAACATTTTAGAATACGTATAATGAGAAGCAAGAGGAACATTTGTACAGTACATTCCTGTAAATATCTGGTGTACCAGCTGCTGTCTCGAAGCAGAAAAAAACAATTTGAAATTGGCAATCAGACTTACAGCACAATTACAATTAATATATCGATTACAATTGTGATGTAGGTTAACCAATGTTTTCAAACTGTAGTTGTTCCACAAAAAATAAACAATAATAAAAGTTTAACAAAGAAATTTGCTTAATATTTACGGCCAATTTTTGAAACGTAAAAAATATGGTATGTATACAAATTTTAGCGGGAAGTTTTATATTCAAGTACATACTGCCTTCTTTTATATAAAAATTCATCATTTCCTTCGAACTTCTTCATATTTTTCAGTAAAAAATAAAAATAAGTACTGTATATGCGAAATGATGAATTTTTATATAAAAGAAGGCAGTATGTATTTGAATATAAAACTTTCCGCTAAAATTTGTATATATTAACAAGAAAAAACTTTATATATATATGAATAACAAAAGTTTACGGTTTTCTTAAATTTAGTAATAAAATCACATACCTGCAACGATTTCTAATGATTTTCCAATGTAGTAACCAAGCTAAATGGATAATCAGAAAAGATTATCTATATGCTGATAATTCAGTCGAACAAAATTCGTAGCAATCTATCAAAATATTATTTAATGATTATTGTACACAAATCCAACTTTTTAATACTAAGTTTTTAACTATTTATGTATAAATAGAGTTTGCAACATTATTTTGAATAACGAGACAGATACCGTTAATCGAATTTCTCATAATTGGACAAAAATAAAAAATAAAGTATAATAAAATAATAAAATACAGTTAATTTTACGATACAATAACACACTTCACAAATTAAATAAGAATCAGGTGATTCCAAACGAATTTTTACAGATATATTTGAAAATTTAATTCATGCTCGTGATCAACCTCAGTTTTGAGACAAACAAGCACAAAATTTTTTGATTATGCAGAAGTAGTTAAGAATTAATTACACTTAACCTAACATTAAAATGCACTTTAATGTCACTGTAGCTAAGACGAGTTTTAATAATAACTTACCATTTATTCGGTGTTAATTTTCATTATCCAAGATATCTTATTCTACGTTAAATTGAATGATCCTGAGTTAATTGTATTTAAGAAGAGAATTATTATTTCTATTATATCGATAACAAACTTACAAATAAATTTTGTTTCTTTAAAACAAGATCAAAATGGTTGTCTTGTTAATGCGAAAAACAAATTAAATTAAAATAAGTTATAAATTATTTACGAAGAAAATTTCCTTATTAAAGTTTCCTGTTTACTCGTTAAATTATTCATGAAACTTGTACAACAAGTTTCATGAATGATTTAGAAAGTAAGCAGGAAACTTTAAAATGAATTGTGCAATTGAACATTATTGAATTATAAAAGTATATTTATGAAAAGATTAAAAGAGTTATTTCTGTAAATATTTAGTTTTCTGCAATTCGTATTCAAAAATTTCTAAACTACAAATTTATATTCAAATTATATGTTATATAAAAAGCATTGAGAAGAATAAAGTGGCAAAATTCGACATTAAATAATAAATAAAATTCAAGTCTAAAATTTGAAAAATTATATTTTGTGTAATGTAAGTAGCAGCAAGAAAATAAACAAGTAATATATTTTTCGTCGTTCTTATCAAGTGAAATACAATTTTTGAAGAAATTCATAACAAATGATAATAATGCAGCTATCCTTGATTGTAATGTATTAATTTCCATTGTTTTTTTCTGTTTTTATTACTTGTAATTCTATACGTTTGCTGATACACGCCGTTAGAATATTAAGTACTATTGTGCTGTATATAATTATTATTGTTCTGTTTTCGTAAAATAAATATATTTCGATTGCCATTTATCAGTTACTTGAAATATGCTTAATGTCTACGACAATAATTCATTTAATTCAAAAAGAAATTTGGGAGTGCTCTCGATTGATATACCCTATCTGGAGGGAAATTCAAAAGTACAAAAAACAAATACTGTAAAACCTTTTAATGTCGGCCAGCCACGGTTCCTTCAAAAACTGGTCTTTTAAACAAGTAGTTGTCTAATACAGGAGGTGCTGTAATAACGTATTTTTGTACGTTTTAGCGATTTCTACTAAGAAAAATACGAAGTGTGCAAAAATAAGCTAATTTTTTCAACGATGGAACTAGTATTTTATTTTTATCAAATAATTCGATTTACAGGTGTCGTCATAATTTCACAAGACAGATTTAATACCAATACTTTAAAAATTAATAAAATAGTCGCATTTTGTCCACTATAATGGACACTTTGTTTTTTTTCGACTTAATAAATTCAACTCAGTTGTTTTTGTACGCTCCTAAGTTGCGTTTATTACGTCATCGATATACAAGTACTGTATGTCATATCTCTATATTACATTTGTTTTGGTATTCGTTAGCTTTATTTTATTTTAACTTTAAAAATACTGTATTTTTTAATATTTAATATTTTCTTAAGTACAATAAGAAAATTATTAATTGATAATAAAACGATTTTATTCTTTTTTCTCATCATACGATTTCATTACATTCCAAGATTGTCATTGCAAAATCGAAAAAGGAAGGTTGGCTGTAAGACTGGTTTTGGCATTAATGCGTTTATTGTTTTTCGAATATTTTGCATCGAAAATTACTGTATATGAGCTTCAAAATAATAAATAAATAAATAAAATTAATTATATGAAACAATGAAATCAGCCGATTGATTGTATCGTGTACAATATTTTACACCCCAAGAAAAATACTGTAGGTCTACGGTAAAATAAATTTCGTTTTTCCACAGTTAAACTTTGCCGCTAATTGCTGTTGTGATAACTTTAACACGATCTTCTAACGACAGCACTTTGCATTTTTTCCGTTTTTCGGACATTTTCAAATAAACTGAAAAAAATTTTCTTTGTCACTAGACTAATTTATTAACTGCTGCACCTAATTTTAAAGCAGGGAGAAGTGCCCGAGGCGTGTTCCAACGACAGGTAACACTAATTCATTATATTAGGAAGCGGAAACGTTGTTGAACAATAGTTTAGACTAAATATATTCGCGGAAGTGGTCGCTTATTACATTTGTTGTATGTTGTTTCAAACCAAAAATCGATGCCCGCAGTCGCGTTACACAAGTGGTCGATTAATACAGGTAACTTATACGAAGACTCTATGGACAAAGTATTTGATGCCAGAAATTTTTGCCCATTTTGACAAATCGCCGTCGAAAGCAGGAGGTTGCCTAAGCAGTTTCCACTGTATATAAAACCCAAGCTATTTGAACTTCATAACCAATAGCCTAAGCTTTTAAACCCCATAATCTGGAAAATAGTTAATTATGTAATTAATTAATTCTATTGTTTATGTAAAATAAATTCCAAAATACATTTTCAACAGTGATGTAGACAGACGTGGCACTGCCACTTAGTTGTAGCAAAGAAGCGTGGGAAAATTTTTAAAATTTTTCCACGCGTTTTCCTTGTGAAATTGTGGATTTTTTACTGGAGCGAACGACGGATGGAAAACGGAAACAAAGTATCTTTATCTATGTTAAACGTTGCAACTTTATTTATACAGTTAAGTGTAATGAAATTATACAAAACTAATAAAGTTTTATTTAATACAATAAATGTTTTCCGATTTTATATATGAAAATAAAAAAGTAGCGTATTTTTAAGAATTGTAGCGTAAAGATAATTGTGACTAGCCCAAAAAAGTAGCGTGTCGCCGAATTTGAAATTTTTGTAGCGAGGGCACTTAAAATGTAGCCCAATCTGGCAACCTTGATCGGATAGACTGAAAATACTCCTGACGTGACCAAAGGTTACATTTTTCTGGATAAACGCTAAACGTTTTGAAAAATTCTTACATGAAACCCCATGAATTTAATTAATACACAATAACTAAATTTATTTAATAAAGATTAATAATTTACCACTATAATTATGCAAATTACATATAAAAAAAATCACTGCGCAAAATCTGCCGCGAACCATGGAATCACTGTAACGTCACGTGGCATTGAAACTTTCCTGCTAAACACTAAAAATTTAATATAATTATTTTATTAATCCGGTCAGATTTAAATAATATAAAATGTCTAGATCTGTTTAATAAAGATTAGATATGAACTATCACAAATATGCAAATTAGATATGAAACAGATCACTGCTGAAAATCACCTGCCAAGAGGATAAATATAGAACTATCACGTGATCTAAAGCTAACACCAAGAAATATAAAAAAAATATGTTTAAAGTTTAATGTTTTTGTAGAAATTAGTATAATGTAGCAAAACTCATCAAAGATAAAAGAATAATTTTCAGCTTAACTAAACTGTACAATAAATGATTATTTCTTCGAAAGAAGTTGTTATACACTAATAAATATTAATTATTAAATAATGCTTTTATCCATTTTAAGTTGATATTCTAAAAATTAAGCTATTTAATTTGGCTTTTATTATTTAGAGTTTCCCAGTATTTTACTGTAAAATTCAAGTTATTGAACAAAAACAAAGCTAAGCTATATCGGCCTAACATTTATATCGAGAATATTTTTTAGTTACATTTGTAACCACAGTTAGAAATTTATGTAAAATTCAGGCTTGATATAATGTTATATCATTGAAATAGTAATGGCGCATATAATATTTACAGGATTAATTGAAGTTTTCGAATTATGTTTGAGGAAACTGATGAAGGTAAGCGTATGGACAGTTATATGATGAACTGTATTTAAATAAATTAGTTCATTTTGTTTGATTCGATCTAGTTTTTTCGTAATGTTACGATATACGAACATTTGACTTTGTAAATTGTATTATACTAAAAAATAAAGTTTTATGTTATTCTCTTACTTAATAATGTATTTTTAATGTTTTCGAACTAAATATTATTTATCAAATTGAAATTCAAACTTTACAAAGTACTACAAATATTAGAGAAGACCGTTTTACTATAAATTACTACGTCTTACTACGTTTTACTCTAATGTTGATTACTCTAATGTTGATTTCAAAAAAAGTAGGTCAGATCGTTAAGCCTGCACTCCACATTACCTAAAAACAGAACTGAAACATATAGAGTTTTCGTTTCAGTTATGTTTTCATTTTAAGTTGACACGATTTTGCCATGATTTCTTTGCATTTATTAACAATTTCATTGTTAATAATCTTTCAATTACATTTTTTGTCGTACAGACATCTGTATTTTCTAACTTCTTCGACGAAGAATTCAAAATCTATTTGTTTCCTCAACGTTTTCGCTATAATTTCTGCCATTACGACAATCAAACTACACGTGACTGATGCATGTGACTACATCTCACAAATCCTTGCGTTTTTATTGGTTGCAGTACGACAGAAGCGCGGGACGAAAACAAAAAATTTAAATGATTTTTAACTCTGCTTTCAGTCTTGTTGCTGTCCAACTGAACGTTACAAAACTGAAAGTTTCTTCAGTTTGGCTTTCAGTTTTACGATTACGTCGCGGATTCCGATAATGTGGTGTCTAGGTTTTAGACTAATGACGTTTATTGTCGACTTTTCCGGGTTGTATTGGAGCTCTCGCGATAGCTTGATCTACAGTAGTCACATCTACTTTTTTCTGACGCGAGCCAATTACGAATATTAAGTTTTTTAACCAATCGGTGATGGCGGGAGGTTTCATAAAATTTCATATTTATTTTAATTTTTTCTCTTTTATTCTAATTTCTGCTGAACTAAAAGACACTCCTACACATAGTTGGAGAAACCGACTACTCGTAAAAATTCTACGACTTCACGAAATGGTCCAGATATTTCATATGAATTTTTATGCGACTATAGTCGTCGTTCACCACTGCCACAAGATCGCTCTTGACGACTATACTCGTCGTTACTGCTGAGTAAATATTTTTCCAGAATCCATAAAAAAATTTTTTTACATAAATAATAAATAAATTAACTGACCCCAAGTGATGGGTTTAAAACGCTCAAGTTATAGGGGTTATGGGGTTTAAATAGCTTGGATTTAATATATATGGTGGTCGTAATTATAAATTTCATGCCAGGGAGGGTGCTGCATTCGAGAGCACTGTCTAGGTCAGGGGTGGCAAACACTTTTTGCCCCCGGGCAAAATTGGAAAGAAAACTTTTTGCACGGGTTGAAATAGAAGCTGCCCTAGGAAGATTTTGAGGTTGTGCAAGATTTCATTGTGATGTCACTCCGTAGAGACTAAATTGTATGTACAGATTACAGATACATTTCACACATTATCATGCCTTACGAACATTCTAAGTGGTACTTACGAGATTTGTAATGAAGGGTTAACGCTAAACCCACAGTGAATTGTTCACTTTGTTTTTTATTTATTTAGGCATCAGAATTTTTCATCGAGCTATTCGAACTTGACGGGCCGTATGTTAGCCATGCCTGGTTTAGGCGATAAAATAAAAATAAAAACAATGAAAATTGAATAATTTTCATTTAAAGTCATATATTTTTACAATGCGAGCAGCAATGTAATGTCTTTCGATCGAAAATGATAAAATCACAAAATTCTTTACAGATGTATTTGAAATTCGTGCTCACTTGTATTTCAGATTTTACATGTGCTTCATTCCGTCAATAAAAACTTTTTGACGAAAGTTCATTTACCATGCTGAAAACACGCTCAGCAGCGGCGTTTGTGGTAGGGATCGATAGAGCAAATGCAAGATTTTAGTTTTTGGTCAGATTCACCCAAACATTAAAAAAAACAAATTGATCCATTACAAGTCTGCTTTCTTTGTTTTGCTTGCCACAAATTCACGAACTTCACGCAGTAAATAGTAATGATTATACAATTTATCTTCATTTATAGGCACGTTCAGAGAGAATTCAAGTGTTATAGTTCGTTCCAGTCAATTTTTTCGTTCATTGTCATAACGTTAATTTTTTGTAAATACTCGTAAATTCGTACCACGTATTCAAATAAGTCAAACATCGCTCCAAGTATTTTTCTGCATGTTCTTGAAAAGTAATTTGATCACTAACCGTCAGCTTCTTCAAACATTGCATTGCTGACTGTCTTTATGGACAGTCAGCAAACTTAACGGACAGGCACGAATAACTAATTATTTTTTCGGTTATTCAGTTTGTTTCGCAATTCTGTCGTTATCGAGTGTACTTTTGTGCAGGTAATATATAGTAGACCTCCTATAAAACAGGTTCCTATAATTACGATTCCTATAAGACAGCGAAAAAATTGCGACGGAATCCGTAAAAAACGGCAAAAAAACTCCTATAATTACGTAAAACGTCTTCGGGCATCCGAACGACTTTCCACACCATCAAGCGCCACGCTACGGAGAGATTACTATCGTCTGTACAGTATTATATATAAATTATATATAAATTAGGTACTGTACATATAATTATATATTTATTATATATAAATTAGGTACTTTATATATAATTATATATTAACTTAATTTATTGTAACTTTATTATAATTATATATATGCTTCTTGCCGTTTGGCACCACGCTACGGAGAGTCTCGGCTAGTAAGTTGAGTTTGTTATCGTCTGTACAGTATGTAAATTATGTACCGTAAGTCTAATACAGCACTAATTTTATACATTTCTTCTGAAAGAAACATTTCTTATTCAACGGCCATAAAAATTATTTATATTAGTAATGTCTTAAAAGGTCAAGTTATTTTCTGCGAAAAATTCGTTATCAGAAACCGCGGCCGCCGTTTCGTGTGCTGTTCCGCGACGAAAACAAGCTTTGAGCAACGGCGTAGTCGAACGGTGCACACTCGGTAAGTAATCCTATAATTTTTTGTTTGTAGCATAGTTTATACAGATTCTTCTCAAAAAATTATACGTGTTTTGGAAATGTTGAGTGGAATTAGTCTAGAATCGATTAATTTTATGGAAGAGAACCTTTTAAACAGCCGTAGTCCGTAAACTTGACACGTGTCGGGCTGTGATTGAAAGGACTTGTAAGAAATCGGATTTCTAAAGAATGGAACGTATCTACTGTCTTATAGTTGGGTTGACTGTAGTCACTTTTCAGTTTTTTTTTATAGAAACATCAAAAATTTGCATTTTGTCACAAATAAAATGGCAGAAGCATAATGTAAAACAGTTCTTATTTTTAAAGGCCAACGAAATTATTGCTGTACATTCATCATCACCCTCGTTAAGAAAATATTTTCTCAAAGCCGACCAATTAAAAAAAATTGTTTCTAAAGCTGGAAGCGAAGAAAACCTACCATGTAGGCACATGGAGGAGAATGGATTTGTACTAGAAATCAGTGAAATGAAAGAATTTCATAACCTTGACAATTCGCTTGGGAAACGCGGAAAATTCACTGTAAAATTTCAACACAAACGATTCCATATCAAACTGCAATGTTTTTAATGCATATTTGTTACAATTGTGTAAAATGGAGTAAAATGAATTTTAAGTCTTAAGCTTTTGAGAAACTGATTTATGACTTTCATAGTAAACTGAAGTATTATCCACAGAAAGTGAATATACCGATTCACACGATAATCCATTTTTTCCGTAAAACTTTGCAGAGCTGTGTTTTTATCGCTTCACTAGTTTCAACAGGGTCTTGATAAATGTCAAGTAATCCTTGTTTCAAGCTATTTTTAATTGAAAACTATTGCACAGTAAATGGATAAATGGAAACATTTTAAATTCCTTTTGTTAGAGGAAACTGTGCCAACAGAAAAATATGTTGAATCGAGCAATTCGAATAACAGTATTTCTTGTGACAGTTGGGCAATGACATTTTCACATTTAGCTGTAGCAATAGTTCGGTTGCACGCTATTTTCTTTGCAACTGCTGATTCAGAAAATAACACAGGAACCAACTTATGTGTCTAATCTTGGCTTGAGTAGCTGTGATGATGTTTAATTTCATGATACACAGAAATAAATTCTGCAGCAGTTATTTGATCTTCATCTCATAAATGTCTTTTCACGTAGAAACTAGAGATTGATGCCAAAGAAGATTTGTTTTCGAAAAATAACTGATGTTTTTTACATTCTGAATGAACAAGCAGAGATATTATACCTTTGTATTTAAATCTATTATTCGTCGTGCATAATTTACATTCAGCAGTGAAATATTCCTAACCAAGTATAAAACAGAGGACCGTTCAACCAGTTTTCGTCAAAGCTTGTACTATATTTGACTTTCCTTTTTTACTGTGGTGTCATTTGAGTTGAGTTTTCGGAATCTTAAATTATGCTATTTATGCTGTATAAATACCGAAGCAATCACAGCAATGCGCGTACCGACTTACAACGTTTACAAATACAAGTAATTATGTATTACTTAAAGAAAAATAGTGCATGCTTTCTGCTTCTGTCTCACTCTGGCCACTTATTATACAAACAGCGATGCGCAATGAGACAAAGCTGGTGGGGCAGCTGCAAGCTGCAGAGGGTGCAAGTGAGTGAACAGAAACGTGTTGTCTTCACTGACAAGAAAACAGTAGCAGCTAACAGCTATAGCAACTCGGGCTTCGACTGAGTAGCAGCATTGGTTGGTGCATTGGCTGCACCGACCTGAGCCGGAGCACAAGTCGCTAGCTGCTATGTCATTCTGTATGTTCTGAGAGTTGAGGGAAAGTAGCAGCCTAATTTATTTTCAGTGTTGGATTGGTAAAAACATCCAGAGATTTTAACAGCATTCTTGGAGTTGGAAGATTTTAGAAACTAAAAATGTTTTACCGAGAGAATCCTGAAAATTTAGGAGAGTTGCCAACCCCACCTGTAATTCGATTATTGTTCAAGAATACCAGAATCAAAGTCAAATAATTTTCAATTATATTTCAATATGAAATTTAAGTAATAATTAAACAATTAAAATAACAGTAATTTAAATAACTTTTATTAAATTAAGATCAATTTTTAATTTCTCGAAAGACGTTTGTTTATATTAAATAAATTTTTCGAAAGGTTTGTGTGGCTCCTACTTTGTGAAAGATCCAAATGGATTTTCAGTTTCTACGAACTCTTAAAATATTTATCAACGGGCGAACGATTGTAAGCGCTTTCTCTCGCGGTCAGGGTTGTGATCATAATAATAAAGTTCGTGTATATATATATGTAATACTAGCAGACTCCGCCATGCGTTGTTGTGGATTAAAATGTACCTGTTATAAATGTATAACACTTTCCCCGTGGGGGGTAGTAATTTTTCGAAAAATCCCTTGTTAGTGTACATTCTCTTGACGTACTCTATTAAAACGCAATCGAAAACGCAAAACACCACATCTAAAATGGTATAATAGAAGCGAAGTACTTTACAGTAAGCCTTAATCCTGTCTATCTCCCCCAGTGGAGGGAATTTCGACATGTATATTATAAGGATGCACCGATAAGCAAAATGGCCGATTACCGATTACCGATTAATCGGCCATGCATTATCGGCCGATACCGATTAATCGGCCTATTAGTGTTAAAAATTTATTGCATTAATAGTGTGAGATCATGGAGTTAATTATACAGTTAATTATAATGTGGATAAAACCCATTTTTCTCCACCTGGTATTTTCATTTCCCTCGGGTCAGGTAAGCAAGAGACGATCGAATATCCACGCAAAATCAACAATCTCTTCCTTTGTTTCTAAAATAAATCTCAACACTTAATTGTTGACGCATGTTTAAAAAGCTAAAGTGTTTTTGTGTTTAACAGAAACAAAATTTATTTCTTTAACCGCTGATATTTGGACAGCAATTACAAACAATTCTCCTTTTTTAAGTGAAACAGCTCACTGATTGAAGGATGATTTTCAGCAGGAAAGAGCTGTTTTGCAAATTGTTTCCTTTGAAGGTCCCCACACAGCTATACGAATCAGTTAACAGTTAAAAATTGTTCTTAAACAGTATAAGTTGACAAGTGATAAGATATTCTTAGTCACTTGTCAACTTAGTACTAAGAGATTCTGCAGCAAATCTGATAGCTGGAATTAGGAATTGCAACTTAGAAGCATTATCATACGCTGCAGCTGACACTAAACGAATGCATATTTTTTAAACAAGATGTGAATAGAAATATTGTCACACATTTTAATCATTCTGCTGTAGCTGTAATCAAATTAGAAGATTTGCAAGAAAAGTTAGGTTTGCAAAATTACACATTAATTCAAGATGTTCCTACTCGCTGGAATTCTACACACTACATGTTGGAACAGCAAAAGGCCCTTGTCACATATACTATAGATAATAAACTTCCTATGTTGAGTCCATATCAGTGGTCTCTCGTTGAAAAAATTGTTCTACTTGTAAAACCATTCAAAGAAATTACTGTGGAAAGCCAGCAAACGAGAAGCCACTTCATCTTCAATAATTCCCACAATAGAAACTCTGAAATTATTCTTATCAAAAACAAAGATCAGTAGTTCCTTTAGTGGCATTAATACCACAACAGAAAAACTAGAAAATCCTAAAAAAAATGATTTTTAGCATATGTAGAAAACAAGTCTTTATGCTTGTCATTTTTATTAGATTCAAAATGAAATTTCAAAAAGAGGATATCCTAGAGGATTAAATTCAATAAGAATTAAATTCTAAAGCTTCTATTTCTGGAGAAGCCTCAATAAGAATTAAATTCTAAAGCTTCTACTTCTGGAGGTGATCAAGATAGAGGTGAATTTCTAAGTTTTTCTGATTTATTTAATAAATTAGCTTCTGGTAAACGAAAGAATGAAGAATAGCATGTTTTTAAAGAGAAAGAAAAAAGAAAGAAAAAAACGAAAGAGACGAACAAACGTTTCGATCAAGAATTAGAAACATATTTACATTTATCCCTAATTTGAGCAAAATAGCTATGAAATATTTAAGTGCCTCAGCATCTTCCATTGAATGTGAAAAAATTTTCAGCACTGGAGGTAACATTTATGAGCCGAAAATAGGTTATGCCCTGAAAATTATGAAATTCTCATGTTTTTGCATTGTAAAAACAAACTGTAAAACCTTTAAATTGTAATTTAAGGGTTTTACAGTTTAAATGTTAAATTTTTATTTGTTTTATATTTGTTTTGTATTTAAACTTTAAACTTATGAAACAAATAAAAATTTAATTTTTCTTCTTAACCTATTCAATACTTTTTCTTATGTAAAGTTTAAACTTTATATTATACGTTATGTTATACTTATAATATGTATCGATAAAAGGAATAATTTGATTAGTAAATTTTTTTTAATATTTAGTTTGTCATGTAATAAATAATAAATATATAACAGAAATTTATTA
>NW_019384359.1:831278-885411 GCF_000671375.1 Centruroides sculpturatus | reverse complement strand
TTTGGCCCGAAGTACAAGCTTCAATAAAACAAATGTCAGGAACTTTTTCAAGAATCTAGAAGATGTTATGAAGAGATATGAATTCACTCCAGACAGAATATATAATTGTGATGAAACAGGTTTCACTACTGTTCACAAACCCCCAAATGTCATTTCTAGAAAAGGGGAAAAGCAAGTAGCCCAAGTGACTTCTGGTGAAAGGGGGCAGTTAGTTACTGTTCTTTGTTTCATAAATGCGATGGGAAATGCATTGCCCCCTGCATTTGTATTCCCAAGAGTTAATTTCAAGGATTTTATGCTGGCAGGAGCGCCTGCTCAAAGTCTTGGACTAGCCCATCAGAGTGGCTGGATGACAGCTGAAAATTTTTTAAAGTGTTTGCAACATTTCTCAAACTTTGCTGGGACATCTACAAGCAATAGCCATACAGTACTCCTAATTTTGGACAATCATGACAGCCACATTTTTATTGAATCAATAAAATTCGCCAAAGAAAACGGAATAGTGCTGCTAACTGTACCTCCACACACCAGCCAGCGACTGCAGCCACTGGATGTTGCCGTCTATGGACCATTGAAAAGCAGACACAATGTTGCTGCAAACAACTGGATGATCAATCATCCCGGCAAACCTATGACGATTTATGATGTCCCTGCTCTTGTTAGCGAGACATTTGATGCATCTCTTACACGAAAAAACAATTTATCAGGTTTTGCAAAGACTGGAATATACCTGTTCAATAGTGTAGTTTTCACAGATGACGACTTCCTGCAAGCTGAAGTTACTAATTGCCCTGATCCAGAAAATCCACCCACAGCCGTAACACCAATGGCATCCGCTTCCACTTCTGATGTGCCTACTACATCTTCTATGCCCAAGACACTTCCTGTTTGTCCTCAAGCGTCTACAAGTGGAACAAGCGTTCTTTCACCTCAGCTTGTCAAACC
Source organism: Centruroides sculpturatus (assembly GCF_000671375.1). NCBI lineage: Eukaryota > Metazoa > Arthropoda > Arachnida > Scorpiones > Buthidae > Centruroides > Centruroides sculpturatus. The sequence continues at coordinate 884,466 of NW_019384359.1, read as the reverse complement.
GTTCCCAAAAGCTTCTGCACGGAAAACAGCGAAATCTAACAAAAGAGACTCAACAAGGATTCTTACTGATACTCCTGAAAAAGATAAAATCCAGCAAGCATTCCAGGAAAAAGAGGCGAAGAAGCGAAAGAACGAGTCCAAAGAAAGGAGGACAAAATCTAAAAAGCAGCTGTTGCAACATATTCCAGAAGAAACTGAAAGTGAAGATGAAGGATCTCAAAGCAGCTCTTCCTCAAAGTCTGATGCAACATCGAGTGAGGGATCTGATATTGAAAACAGTGTCAAACATATTCAGCCCAATGATTTCATTTTAGTCAGATTTGCAAAAAAAACTTCTGTTGTTTACTTCGTGGGAAAAGTTTTAAAGAAACTGAGTGATGAAGACTTGAAAGTCAAGTTTATGAAAAAAATATTAGGATGTTACAAGTTCATATTTCCTGAAGAGGATGATATCAGTGATGTCACCATGGAAGATATAGTTTTAAAGCTACCCCATCCATCCCAAGCAGGAGGAACAGCAAGAGCAAGCAAACAGTTTATATTTTCCATTGATTTCACCTCATATCGGCTGGGATAGATTGCGAAAAACATTCTATTGACCAAAGAAAGACAGTTTAATTATGTGAGAGCCTACTAATTGTGATATTCTTTAGTTATTGTTCTTTGTTTGAAAATATTTGATATTCTTTAATTGTTTTAAAAATATTGATAATCTTTAATTGTTTTAAAAGTATTGGTAATCTTTAACTGTTTAAAATAAATGTGATGTCACATAATTCATATTATTAAAAGTGTAATTTTTAAAAATTTTAGTCTCTAGCTTATCACTTATCAGTTACAACAAAATTTGAAAACATTGAGATAACTAATTCCAAGTTTTACATTAAAACGCAGGTAGTCCCTTTCATCCCCGAGTGTGTCCCTTTCAACCCAGACATGGTAATGAAAGGGACACTTGGAGAGACCTTTAAAAATATGAACATGTTCAACTACCAATATAATAGGATGAATTCACAATATGGTCAGAACAAAGTAAAGGTTTAATGAATCTTTTGCACTAAAAATAAAACTGATTAGAAGTAAACTTTTCCAGTGAAAAATAAAAATATGAATTTTGTCCCTTTCATCCCCACCCTCCCCTATATTATATAAAAACACGTGCGTATTCGAGTGCAGCATTGTGTCAAAATTTTAAAGGAATTGGTATGAATAAACAAACATTACATTTTTATTTATCTAGGTAGATAGAAGAAAATCTGGTTTAGTTCATCCTCACAAAAAATCATGTTTTACAGAAAAGCAAAGTTAGAGCTTAGTACTCGTAGCGCCATCTGTTGGACATAAAAGCCTTAACCCTGTATGATATCTTTTATTTTATATGAATGTTTAACAGAATAATACACCCCAAAGTTCCATTCTGAATATTGGTGAAAGAATTTTTTAATCGGACGAGTAGTTTCGGATATTACCCGCTACATACAAACTTACAAATATTACCTCTTTATAACATTAGTATAGATTATTAGCATCTACAAAGAATCTGTATAACGATAAGTTTCACCCCTATATGTCATATTATTAGCATTCATTAAGCATCTGTATATAGCTTGTAAATATATAGTATCGATTAATAAACGGGTATTTTGTTAAATGATACGGGTATTTTGTTAAATGATAACTTTGTGGACTGTACTTCTTCCAGTTGTCTTCTTCTGTATCTACTCCGAGTCGGAAACCCTATGACGCGACCACTTGCGCGAAAACTAACGTAACGGCAATCGAAATTTCTGTGTCCGCAAGACACGGTGGTGTCAATCTTGAAAAGGCATCCAATAGGTGCGGACTCTGCGGTCACAAATGCTTCATATATATAAATTATCGAATTATTGGATTTATTAAGTCCTGAAGTAGTGTGGAAAATAAACACTAACGAACACACAAGCACATATATTTAAAATTCGAAATAATAATATCTTTTGCACTTTGCATGTAAGTTAGCTGTTAAAACTGTGCAAAAATAAAATATTTTATAATAAATATACAGTACAATACATAAAATAATTAATTTTAATGCGTACGTTTAACTTCCGTTTTCCTTACATTTAAAACTGATATTAAAAGTTTAAATTAAAATATTCTTGTGCTTAACATCGCAAACATCTATATCGAAGAATATTACAGCGACTCAGAGAAAAATTTTAATAATATCCTACATGAAACATAAACTTTATTTTCTAACAGGAGCCTATTTATTTAAAAATTTTATGAATAAGATATAAATGCTTGGCTAAATAATTTAGATATCAGAAATTATATTCTTTCCAAGTAATAATTGAACAAAGAATCACCTGGCATTTTATTTTAGTATTTATCGATCAAAATATTGCGAATATTTCTACAATAAATTATAATGTAATGGCTATATATTCCTGTTTACTTTACTAATGGTATGAAGAGAAACTCATGGAATGTTCTCATATTACTGAAAATAAAGGAAATCATTTTAAAAGTAAACTTCATATTCTTTTACACGAAATGAGCATGGTAAATGTAAATAACAGCGATGTGTATTAAAAATATAATATGACATAGAAAATATATCTACTTCATTCTTTGAAAACTGTACAGATAATGTTCGATTTTAATCTTCATTTTCATAATGTGTTCGGGAGTGATCGTTTCTGTATCACAATATGTTTATGTGTGTGTTTTTCACTCACGATTCCTGGAATATCTACGTAAGTATTAAAATTGTTTTATACTAATAGAGATTAGGATCATGGCATCAGGTATTACATTTACAATACGTATTTTATTTGAAGAATGAATATTAGTACAATATAATTTATATTTAGGAAATAAACACAACACAATTATTCAGGCATATAGAATTTTCTGCACGCAATAAATTCTTGATAAAGTAAAATTTCATGTTAAATTACGATATAAATTAAATTGTATCGAAATTATTTAACTTGATTCGATTATACTGTTTAATTTAAGTATAAAAGTTATTTAATTTTCCTCTTTTTCTTCTTCAAATTTATTTAATTTTTCTATCGTATTGTGAGATAAGCAGAGGGCCACAGAGCTGTTCCCTAATGACTACTTACACTGCACGGACTGGTAAAACTCGTTCTCGGTTTGTCGGATGGCTAGGAGGGCTAAGAAGTGAGTGAGGAGGAGGTCGTTGGTAAGTCGGCAAATGCCTTTTAATGACAGGACAAGTTTAACTAATAAACAAAGCATTTATTATATAACTAACTAGTAAATATAAAAGGTTATAATAGGTTGCATATATCTAAGAATAAATGCGGATAATATAAATACGCTTAGGGGCGATTATACAGTTTATCCTTTCTCTAAAGGTTAACCATAACGACTAGTCCTATGAGCATAGAGAGAGAGAGAGAGAGAGAGAGAGAGAGAGTTCGCAGATTCAAAATAATTACCTCAAAATGAGCGATTACGTACTATGTGGAAGTTTCTAGGGTCTTTTGTCTGTCCAAATTCGGTGGAGACAAATATGGCACATCTACCAAGTATAACTACCGAGTGATCGCCCTGATTTTTCCGTGTTTCATTCATTTATACCATTGTCGTAGGAAGAGCGTCACGTAATGATCCCTTGTTGACGATAACTTGCAGGTTTTAGCAACTAAGTGTCAACTTTCCCATCAACGTGTTGTTACAATCAATGATTTCTGATTAAATTTCAATTTCTTCGTTTTTTTCTAACGAAGACATTTACAATTTTTACATTTGACATTAATTTTTGGATTTTAAGAGCCCCGTAAAATTCCACGGGCTCACAGTATCATCGACCACGTTACAAACAACTTGAAGTATATAAATTAGGTGAGTTATTAGGAATGTATTTGTGATCTAGTTTTTGGTATTTTGAAACATTACATTAATTAAAGTGATGTTATAAATCATGAATATAATCTTTGTTTAGTTTTTGACAACAAAACACTAAACCTTAATATAAATAATCTTTTATTTCTCCTACAGTGTTGTTTATTAATCATTGCTATTTTAAAACGCTTCTCATATTTAATTTACGTATATACTTCTCAGCAAAATTATCGAAGAGAATTTAAAAATTTCGCTGCAGATCCAATTAAAATATTTAAAAAAATCATCTATGAATTTATCATCTAATACTTGATGTTCCAAAATTATATCCCATTTTGTGTGTCTAATATGTTTTTCGACGAATGTAGTAGTAAATATGAAATTTTTCCATTTTAACTTGCAATCTAAATTATCAGAAAATTCGAAAATGAAGTCCTAACTTAAGTCGGACCTTTACTTATAAATTCTGTTTAATATATTTTCTGAAACGTCGAATACTATTCTTGTCTATTGGTAAACTTGAAAATTTTTCCAATTAATTAATATAATGTGTTTGTATTCTATTTAAAAAAATTAGTTTTATGTAAGTTTATCATGTGATTTNATGAAACAGTTATTCGTATATACATATATTATTTTTAATTAATATAATTATTTTATATAATAGGTATAACAGAATTTACACTTTTTTACACTAAACGTAAAGGACACATATTTAAATCCATTGTTTATAGTAAGTTATTCATACATATATATATATACTAGCTTCAAGGACCCGCTTCGCTGGGTTTTTGTTTGTGGGCAAAAAGTAACGATAGTGAAAATTAAGATAATTTCATTATAGCCAATCTTACTCGTTTTTACAGAATGCAAGAATTAGATCTCCCGTTTCCAGAAGTTTCCAGAGAATTTTTACATAAGCATAAAAATATGTTCAATTTCCCGCAAAAGCGCAAAAAACCGCCTGTAAATCTTGCATGCCGCTTTATATTAACACTTCCTGGTCCCGATTTTATTTCTGAACGTCTCCTGTTCACGTTCTGTCACACGAACTATTTTCAACGTTTCTGGAACGTTTACGATCGTTCTATAATAGAACCTATATTCGAATTTTATGTTCAAATTTAATTCAAATATTGTTTGAATTTGTTAAGAAATTTGATAAGAAAATCCCATTAAAAAACAATTAAACCTTGATCGAGCTTTATCAAAGGCTAATTAAAATCGCGATAAATTTTTTTTGCGCGGGCAAAAATTTTTGAAAAAATTCGAAGTCTTAAAAAACATTCCAAAAATCAAAAAAAAAAAAATTTTGAGGCAGAAAGGACCTCATTTTTTGTAACGCTATGTAACATCTTCAAGTTAATTCGGGACTGGACGTTCTCATATTTAATTTACGTATATACTTCTTAGCAAAATTATCGAAGAAAATTTGAAAGTTTCGCTGTAAATCTTATAGATCGCTGTAGATAAAATAGCATGAGAGATATTTTGTTCTAAAGATATGTTTTCACGACATTATTTTTATTTTTAATTCCATATTGTTGATGTTTTAACAGTTCTGAATTGAACAAAATGTTTTTATATGTTTGTGGTTGAATGTTTTTACAATCATTTTTTTATTTCTTTAGCCAGTTTTTTTATTTTGATTGTCAAAAATTATAAGAAAACATTTTTTGTTTTAATGAACAAAATTCCATTATTGGTTTTGATAATGTTTCATTTTTAAATATTCTAATTAATTTTTGTTTGTTACATTAGAATTTTTCGGTTTTTGTATATTGTTTTCTATGACGAGTGAAAATTTTATAAGTTTTTTGCTGCAAAAATTTTTTATGATGTTTAATTAATTGGCTAATTGTTCATATTTAGAAATTTTTTGATCAAATTAATTTTCTTGTTGTAAATTTCTATTCATTGGATTTGATTTCAGTAAAGTATTTTAAAATACTACTCAATGTTTTTCATGAAAACAGAAGGTTTATTTTGTTTTTAATAATGGATGGTGGGAGGATGTTAAAACAATGGTTTTAGATGGCAACCATATCAGGTTGTGGTTAATAGGCTTGGGGATCTCTACAATTGCAATGCTATTAATTACTTCCAAAACATCATGAAGAGAAAAAAGAAATTCACATTAGAGAGAATCTTTAACCCCCACAAACACACAAAACAAGACTAGTAAAAATAAAAGACTGTATATGTATGTATTTTTATTATTACATATAAATAAACATAGTAAGAAAGTATATTTTTTTTATTTTTTGGGGTGTCTCCAGAATGAATTAATTAAACTCCCATAACAACCTACGGTAAATCGATAATCAGTTAACAAACAATTTGGATAGCAAACAAAGACTTGAAACAGATAATTACATTAAATTCCCACGTAAATTAAAAAATATATTCCAATCTGCATCGAATTACTACTTCGTCTTTAAGTAATAGTGATTCCATACACTTTGGAATATACTTTTTATTTTGATAGACTTTGAAAGTTACTACAACAGGTGTCACCAAACTACGGATTGCATGCCAGATCTGGCCTGTGAAGTCAGTTCATCTGGCACAGCGCCGTAATGTACCACAAATGAAGTAAAATAAAATTGTTTATGTGGAAATATCATAGTTTGTAGATAAACTGTTTTACTACATTGTAATTAAAAATTCCAGAAATGTTACAAAATGATTTATGCATTCTGATGTTAATATAATTTTTAGGAAAAATCAGCTATATAAAAAATTCAGCGATGTTGTGCTACATTGAGTATCACAATGTTTTAATGAAGTTTCTAACAACTGCAATTACAAGCTTGCTACAGTGATTGTGTTTGTTTATTGGTGAATAAATATGTTCTTTATTTTTTGTGTATTCACTGTACTGTATTGAACGAAAATGGTTATGCAACTAGCACTTGTCATTTTCTTAGATATCTGGGACGTTATGAAAGAAGTTTAGTGTCACCTGTACTGCAACATTCTCATTTGTATTTACTTTGCTATTGTAAACATTAAAAAATTAATCAAATATAAGAAAAAATGTAATCATAATTTTAACTTTAATACTTGATATTGTAAATTATAGAAAAGCCATGTTGGATGTAACGTGTTCATGATATTTAGCACTGAGATGAAAACTCATTAGTGATGAACAATATTTATTACAGAAAACTTGTGATTACATTTTAAAAAGTATACATGTAATTATTTATGTTTAAAAGTTGGTTCTATTTCATTTTCTAGTGAAAAATTCATTATCATGAGTCCAAAAGAAAAACTTTCTAATTTGAAAAAAGTCTCTGAACTCACAAAATGTTGTAAAACATCAACGTTGTAAGTCGTGCATAGTGAAATTAAGGATACAATCATATTGAAGACATTAACTGTAAAAGAAATATTATACAGAATAAATGTTATGTAAATTTTCAAACAAGAAAAAAACAACAAAATTATAAGACAATTTTCAGCAGGTGATCCTCTGTAACAAAGAAATAAACAATTTTTATTCCTGTATATGTAAACAACGGCAGAAACTGAAACAGCAATAAACGAGTTAATGGTATTTCTTCAATTAATTCTCTCATGTACATTTCTATGATATTTGTAAGCATAACGTAAAATATGGGAAATAGCATTTCGAAATTCAGCAGCATTTTTAAAAAAGTGGAAATTTTCAGCAGAAGACAAAACACAAATTGCTTGTGGACACCATGCAATCGTTGTCCAATTTATAATTGCCATTCTATATTTTCTGTTTCTGAAGTCTTTGGAATCGAACTGTTCGAAAAATGCATCTGTTTTGAGGAACAAAATTTTCCAATCGGACAAAATCGTAGAACAACATTTTACAGATTTTACGTAAAGATAATTGAATTCTTTTTATGGCTGTCATCGCTTTTTCTGTTTTTTTTACTTTTCAACGAAAGTTTTATATGCTACCGAAGTACTGGCATAAATAATAAATACTGGACAGTGATGCAGGTTGTGATTCTAATTCTGAATATCTATGTCGCCGTTCAATTTTCGATATTGAAAAGAAAAAAGATTTCTCTCCATTACATGAGAAGCACTTACGTGGGTGAAGAANTCATAATTAAAAAATTAAGTCTCGTTTAAATACTGGCCTCCCTTCAATGGTCCAGCTTGACCGTCTGCCAGCTAAAACACGCAAAAATTTAACAAAAATAATATTAAAATAGCCAAGACATAGCAAAAATTGTAGTGCCACATCACTAACGGTAATTTGAAATTTGCTGACTAGAACAGTCGGCAAATTTCAAATGTCGGTTAACCGAAGGGACGGCTAATCGGGGATCGGATAATCGATGCTCTACTATATGTGTGTGTACAAGTTACAATATCGATTTTTACAAAATAAAACATTACAGTGATATTTTAAAAAATTATTACAGTGATATTTTATAAAATTTTTATTACACAACAGTATTGATATCTTATGTACTATAAAAAACATACAATCATATCTGTTATATTGCAATAATTTTAATAATGCTTATTTATTTACAGCTTGCTTTTAAAATATCTCTTATTTGAAACAACGTGCATTAAATAAGTTATAGAATTTTGTTTCCTTTTCTATAATAATAAATAGCCATATTGAATGGATGATATCAACGAATCTGTAAGAACTAAAAGTAAAAGCTAAAGCTATAATGAACAAATAATATTTCGTCTATTCCGTCATCAGAAATAAATATTTTATCATAAAATAGCATAAGACATATTTTGTTCTAAAGATATGTTGTCACGACATGATTTTTATTTTTAATTCCATATTGTTAATGTCTTAACAGTTCTGAATTGAACAAAATGTCTTTATATTTTTGTGGTTGAATGATTTTACAATCATTTTTTTATTTCTTTAGCCAGTTTTTTTATTTTGATTGTCAAAAATTATAAGAATACATTTTTTGTTTTAATGAACAAAATTTCATTATTGGTTTTGATAATGTTTCATTTTTAAATATTCTAATTTATTTTTGTTTGTTACATTACAATTTCTGAGTTTTTGTATATTGTTTTCTATGACGAGTGAAAATTTATAAGTTTTTTTGTTGCAAAAATTTTTTATGATGTTTAATTAATTGGCTAATTGTTCATATTTAAAAATTTTTTGATCAAATTATATTATTGTAAACTTCTATTCATTGCATTTGATTTCAGTAAAGTTTTTTAAAATACTATTGAATGTTTTTCATGAAAACAGAAGGTTTATTTTGTTTTTTTATTAAGTGGATGGTGGGAGGATGTTAGAACAATGGTTTTAGATAGCAACCATATCAGGTTGTGGTTAATAGGCTTGGGGATCTCTACAATTGCAATGCTATTAATTACTTCTAAAACATCATGAAGAAGAAAAAAGAGAAATCTACATTAGAGAGAATTTTTTACCCCCACAAACACACAAAACAAGACTAGTAAAAATAAAAGACTGTATATGTATGTATTTTTATTATTACATATAAATAAACCTAGTAAGAAAGTATATTTTTTTTATTTTTTGGGGTGTCTCCAGAATGAATTAATTAAACTCCCATAACAACCTACGGTAAATCGATAATCAGTTAACAAACAATTTGGATAGCAAACAAAGACTTGAAACAGATAATTACATTAAATTCCCACGTAAATTAAAAAATATATTCCAATCTGCATCGAATTACTACTTCGTCTTTAAGTAATAGTGATTCCATACACTTTGGAATATACTTTTTATTTTGATAGACTTTGAAAGTTACTACAACAGGTGTCACCAAACTACGGATTGCATGCCAGATCTGGCCTGTGAAGTCAGTTCATCTGGCACAGCGCCGTAATGTACCACAAATGAAGTAAAATAAAATTGTTTATGTGGAAATATCATAGTTTGTAGATAAACTGTTTTACTACATTGTAATTAAAAATTCCAGAAATGTTACAAAATGATTTATGCATTCTGATGTTAATATAATTTTTAGGAAAAATCAGCTATATAAAAAATTCAGCGATGTTGTGCTACATTGAGTATCACAATGTTTTAATGAAGTTTCTAACAACTGCAATTACAAGCTTGCTACAGTGATTGTGTTTGTTTATTGGTGAATAAATATGTTCTTTATTTTTTGTGTATTCACTGTACTGTATTGAACGAAAATGGTTATGCAACTAGCACTTGTCATTTTCTTAGATATCTGGGACGTTATGAAAGAAGTTTAGTGTCACCTGTACTGCAACATTCTCATTTGTATTTACTTTGCTATTGTAAACATTAAAAAATTAATCAAATATAAGAAAAAATGTAATCATAATTTTAACTTTAATACTTGATATTGTAAATTATAGAAAAGCCATGTTGGATGTAACGTGTTCATGATATTTAGCACTGAGATGAAAACTCATTAGTGATGAACAATATTTATTACAGAAAACTTGTGATTACATTTTAAAAAGTATACATGTAATTATTTATGTTTAAAAGTTGGTTCTATTTCATTTTCTAGTGAAAAATTCATTATCATGGGTCCAAAAGAAAAACTTTCTAATTTGAAAAAAGTCTCTGAACTCACAAAATGTTGTAAAACATCAACGTTGTAAGTCGTGCATAGTGAAATTAAGGATACAATCATATTGAAGACATTAACTGTAAAAGAAATATTATACAGAATAAATGTTATGTAAATTTTCAAACAAGAAAAAAACAACAAAATTATAAGACAATTTTCAGCAGGTGATCCTCTGTAACAAAGAAATAAACAATTTTTATTCCTGTATATGTAAACAACGGCAGAAACTGAAACAGCAATAAACGAGTTAATGGTATTTCTTCAATTAATTCTCTCATGTACATTTCTATGATATTTGTAAGCATAACGTAAAATATGGGAAATAGCATTTCGAAATTCAGCAGCATTTTTAAAAAAGTGGAAATTTTCAGCAGAAGACAAAACACAAATTGCTTGTGGACACCATGCAATCGTTGTCCAATTTATAATTGCCATTCTATATTTTCTGTTTCTGAAGTTTTTGGAATCGAACTGTTCGAAAAATGCATCTGTTTTGAGGAACAAAATTTTCCAATCGGACAAAATCGTAGAACAACATTTTACAGATTTTACGTAAAGATAATTGAATTCTTTTTATGGCTGTCATCGCTTTTTCTGTTTTTTTTACTTTTCAACGAAAGTTTTATATGCTACCGAAGTACTGGCATAAATAATAAATACTGGACAGTGATGCAGGTTGTGATTCTAATTCTGAATATCTATGTCGCCGTTCAATTTTCGATATTGAAAAGAAAAAAGATTTCTCTCCATTACATGAGAAGCACTTACGTGGGTGAAGAAAATTTGCCGATGCAATTGGAATTGCCTGTATTATGCTATTTTGTAGGCGTATTCATCTTACTTTTGATTGTTTCTAATGTGCCAGTAATTCTTATGTTTCCAACATTCAGAAAATATGATGGATGTAAGTTCGAAGCAACGATTTGTTCAGTATACTTTTCGTTTCTTTATCTGCAATTCGTAGTACAGATATGTTCAGTCCTTCTTCTGTTTGCAATTGTCGGAATGATCGTAGTCAAAAGACTTATAAAGTTATCTGAAGAATTAGAACAAACAAAGACTTCTTCATCACTGAAACATGAATTACAAGGAATCTGTGAAAAGCACACAGAGATTTGGGAGATTTTTGAAATGATCAATCAGCAATGGGAATATCTTTTCGCTTTGATATACCTCAATTTTTCATATGAAACCTGTTTTCTGTGTTTTGCTTCAATGTTTTATGATGTCGGTTTTCATCTTCAAGTAGTGTTGTTTGCAGTTTCGATGGTATTCTTGACAGGATGTCTTTCAGTTTCGTTAAGTCTTTCTTATTTGACATCTCTGGTAAGTATAATGTTTTATTGTTATTATTACATATAAATAAACATAGTAAGAAAGTATATTTTTTTTATTTTTTGGGGTGTCTCCAGAATGAATTAATTAAACTCCCATAACAACCTACGGTAAATCGATAATCAGTTAACAAACAATTTGGATAGCAAACAAAGACTTGAAACAGATAATTACATTAAATTCCCACGTAAATTAAAAAATATATTCCAATCTGCATCGAATTACTACTTCGTCTTTAAGTAATAGTGATTCCATACACTTTGGAATATACTTTTTATTTTGATAGACTTTGAAAGTTACTACAACAGGTGTCACCAAACTACGGATTGCATGCCAGATCTGGCCTGTGAAGTCAGTTCATCTGGCACAGCGCCGTAATGTACCACAAATGAAGTAAAATAAAATTGTTTATGTGGAAATATCATAGTTTGTAGATAAACTGTTTTACTACATTGTAATTAAAAATTCCAGAAATGTTACAAAATGATTTATGCATTCTGATGTTAATATAATTTTTAGGAAAAATCAGCTATATAAAAAATTCAGCGATGTTGTGCTACATTGAGTATCACAATGTTTTAATGAAGTTTCTAACAACTGCAATTACAAGCTTGCTACAGTGATTGTGTTTGTTTATTGGTGAATAAATATGTTCTTTATTTTTTGTGTATTCACTGTACTGTATTGAACGAAAATGGTTATGCAACTAGCACTTGTCATTTTCTTAGATATCTGGGACGTTATGAAAGAAGTTTAGTGTCACCTGTACTGCAACATTCTCATTTGTATTTACTTTGCTATTGTAAACATTAAAAAATTAATCAAATATAAGAAAAAATGTAATCATAATTTTAACTTCAATACTTGATATTGTAAATTATAGAAAAGCCATGTTGGATGTAACGTGTTCATGATATTTAGCACTGAGATGAAAACTCATTAGTGATGAACAATATTTATTACAGAAAACTTGTGATTACATTTTAAAAAGTATACATGTAATTATTTATGTTTAAAAGTTGGTTCTATTTCATTTTCTAGTGAAAAATTCATTATCATGAGTCCAAAAGAAAAACTTTCTAATTTGAAAAAAGTCTCTGAACTCACAAAATGTTGTAAAACATCAACGTTGTAAGTCGTGCATAGTGAAATTAAGGATACAATCATATTGAAGACATTAACTGTAAAAGAAATATTATACAGAATAAATGTTATGTAAATTTTCAAACAAGAAAAAAACAACAAAATTATAAGACAATTTTCAGCAGGTGATCCTCTGTAACAAAGAAATAAACAATTTTTATTCCTGTATATGTAAACAACGGCAGAAACTGAAACAGCAATAAACGAGTTAATGGTATTTCTTCAATTAATTCTCTCATGTACATTTCTATGATATTTGTAAGCATAACGTAAAATATGGGAAATAGCATTTCGAAATTCAGCAGCATTTTTAAAAAAGTGGAAATTTTCAGCAGAAGACAAAACACAAATTGCTTGTGGACACCATGCAATCGTTGTCCAATTTATAATTGCCATTCTATATTTTCTGTTTCTGAAGTCTTTGGAATCGAACTGTTCGAAAAATGCATCTGTTTTGAGGAACAAAATTTTCCAATCGGACAAAATCGTAGAACAACATTTTACAGATTTTACGTAAAGATAATTGAATTCTTTTTATGGCTGTCATCGCTTTTTCTGTTTTTTTTACTTTTCAACGAAAGTTTTATATGCTACCGAAGTACTGGCATAAATAATAAATACTGGACAGTGATGCAGGTTGTGATTCTAATTCTGAATATCTATGTCGCCGTTCAATTTTCGATATTGAAAAGAAAAAAGATTTCTCTCCATTACATGAGAAGCACTTACGTGGGTGAAGAAAATTTGCCGATGCAATTGGAATTGCCTGTATTATGCTATTTTGTAGGCGTATTCATCTTACTTTTGATTGTTTCTAATGTGCCAGTAATTCTTATGTTTCCAACATTCAGAAAATATGATGGATGTAAGTTCGAAGCAACGATTTGTTCAGTATACTTTTCGTTTCTTTATCTGCAATTCGTAGTACAGATATGTTCAGTCCTTCTTCTGTTTGCAATTGTCGGAATGATCGTAGTCAAAAGACTTATAAAGTTATCTGAAGAATTAGAACAAACAAAGACTTCTTCATCACTGAAACATGAATTACAAGGAATCTGTGAAAAGCACACAGAGATTTGGGAGATTTTTGAAATGATCAATCAGCAATGGGAATATCTTTTCGCTTTGATATACCTCAATTTTTCATATGAAACCTGTTTTCTGTGTTTTGCTTCAATGTTTTATGATGTCGGTTTTCATCTTCAAGTAGTGTTGTTTGCAGTTTCGATGGTATTCTTGACAGGATGTCTTTCAGTTTCGTTAAGTCTTTCTTATTTGACATCTCTGGTAAGTATAATGTTTTATTGTTATTTTAATACTTATTAATTATATAGTAAATAATATCATATACATTTAGTAAATTAGTTTCTGCTAAGTACTATTCTGTAAGTTAAAAAGTGCCGAACGTCCAGTTATACATACATACATACATACAGGTATACAGTCGACCCTCCTATCAGAACATAGATACGTTCCGTTCTATATGAATCGATTTCTTACGAGTCCTTGCTAATAACAGCCCGACACGTATGCACTTTACGGACTACGGCTGTTTGAAAAGTTTTCTTTAATAAAATTAATCCGACACTACATTTCCAAAATACGTATATTTTTTTGGAAATAATCCGTATAAACTACGCTATAAACAAAAAATTGTAGGATTACTTACCAAGTGTGCACCGTTCGACATCGCCGTTGCTCAAGCTTGTTTTCGTCGCGGAACAGCTCAGCAAACTGCGGCCGCGATTTCTGGTGTTATTTTTCTGCGAAAACTTCGTTGGACTTTGGAGACATCATTAATATAAATAATTTTAATCGCCGTTGAATAAAGAATGTTTCTTTAACACGAAATGTATAAAATTACAGTACTGTATTAGACATACGGTACCAAATTTACATATTGTACAGACGATAGTTCGCCTAAACTCTTTGTAGCATGGTGCTGGACAGCGGAAAACATAAATATATAATTATATTAAAGTTACAATAAATTAAGTTAATATATAATCATATATACTTAATATATAATTATATATTCAGTACTTAATTTATATATAATTTATATATAATACTGTAAATATAATACTGTACAGAATCTCTCTGTAGCGTGTCGCTTGACAAAGGAAAATAGTTCGGCTGCCTGATGACGTTTTACGCAATTATAGGGGTTTTTTTTACCGTTTTTTTTACGGATACCGTCGCAATTTATTCGCCGTCTTATAGGAATCGTAATTATAGGAATTCGTCTTATAGGGGGTCTACTGTATACATATTTATATATATTTTTGTAATATTTTTTCTGTTTCAATCAGAGCCTATCTATAAACAAGGTGCCTTTAGATATACAATATATAGGAGCCCCGAATTAATAAGCTTAGCACTACTTCTTCATTTAATAATGTTATTTTATACTTTATATTTTGCAACAATTGTATTTCTACGATTATTGAAAAAAAAGAAGAGATGCTGCCATTAAAAACCTGTAATTTGTACATTACTCCTAGTTATTTTCTGCAAAATATATTTACAAAGCTACTGAACATCAACACCGTATCTTGTTTTCATTTTAACTTTTTTAATTACTATCAGTTTCTATGAAATATCTGTACATAAAAGTATTTTTTCATGATTTTATTGTATTTATACATGAAATTTTTGAGATATTCGGCCGATTGCAGAGACAGAGTTTACATTAAACGACGTTTACATTGGCTCTTACTTACTTCGCTATTACTCCCCTGTTTTAGGAGTCGTTCGGCCAATCGGATTATTTCTTCGTGACGTCAGAAATGGTCGAGTGAGTCTAGAAAATAGGTCAAATAACTTGTTTCTAATCGCTGTCTACTAGACAGCGATTAGAAACAAGTTATTTGACCTATTTTCTAGACTCACTCGACCATTTCTGACGTCACGAAGAAATAATCCGATTGGCCGAACGACTCCTAAAACAGGGGAGTAATAGCGAAGTAAGTAAGAGCCAATGTAAACGTCGTTTAATGTAAACTCTGTCTCTGCAATCGGCCGATTAGGTCTGTGCCTTGTTAGCTTAATAGGAAATTTGTCAATGCATGCAGGTTAATTTTTGTGTAGTATTGAAGAACTACAGGTATAGTACTTAATGCCCATTATTAAAAGAAATTGTTTAAAACATGTTAAATTATGAAGCTGAAAAGTTAAACCTATTTCTGTTTAATTGATAGGAAACATTAGTTACTATGAACAATTGATTTGCAGATATGTTTTTTACGTTCAGTGTAAAAAATTGTAAATTCTTAAATTCTGTTATACCTTTTATATAAAATAATTATATTAACTAAAAATAAAATATGTATATACGAATAACTGTTTCATAAATCAATCTTCTCTAATGAAATATTATCATTAAACCAATTCTATAAAAGAAAACATTATTACATTTATTATTAACTTCTTAACTAATGACAAATCTATTTATTTTTCAGATTTACGATAATTTCATTTCTATTCAAAGGTTTTCTTCAAATGTCTTGTCAGTTGAATTCAAGTTCAAGGTTTTGTGCAAGTGAAGTGTACTTATTTAATTAAAAATTTCAATTGTGTAATTATTCTTTGAATATTTTCAGGTAACTTGTTTCATGAAAAGATACGGAAAACCTAAAATGGGAGTTTCTATAGCAGACTTCTTTTACGTTCGAAAAAATTTTGTAATTCGGGTAAGCAATTTATTTAGGTTCAATCACTACACTGTAAAAATATTGTTTATTTTTACAGATGGCAAGTGCATTATATTCCATATTCTCTTCGGTGATACAAGTAACTGGAGTGATGACGAAACATAAATCATGTAACACAGTCAGTACATTCAATAATGCTACTCTTAACTAGATTACAACTGTGTTTTCATAATTTTACTACTTTATAAACTACTACTAGGAGTAGAGTTGACAATTTCTGAAGAATTTGTTTTGGGAATGACCACTCCAAGTGTTGAAATTCTGAGAGGAAATCTTAAAACAAACTCCCCAGCAAACTGACCCCTTAAAGTATCACAAAATAACTTTTATCTGTATATTAACAATTGTATTAAACAATAGAATTATAAACTGAATTACGCACATGTTACGAATACAGTAGACTCCCCTATAACACCGTTGATAATTCTGTTTTATATGAATTCCATGTTGTACGAGTCACTGAGATTTTACAAATACGTGTGCTGGGCTGTGTATGGCTCACGTATTTGTAAAATCTGAGTGACTCGTACTGTAAAATACTGTAAAATCTGAGTGACTCGTAAGTGAAACTGCACACTAAGAAGGAATTTTTGGAAATTCTCATCTGTGGAGGAGTGGGAGAGAGGTTAAGACGTCTTACCCTGAAGAACTCAGCTTTTACTGTATTGTATTAAATACGATTTTTTTCGTTTTTGGAGAAATAGAACATATTTTTGACCCATCTAAAATTTTTTTTATTAATCTCAGAATAGTGTAAACCTAATGTTTTCACCGGTGAAAATGGGTAAGATAGGCTGTAATGTAATAATGTTAATTCTGTATCAATACTTTTTTCCCAAGCAACGCTAGGCTTATTGGCAAGATAGGATAAATATAGCATAAACAATTGCATGTTTTTATAATATTCGTTCACAAAGTCACTATAAATGTTATAAGTTGTAATACCAGCATACAATATTACATTTATTCATATAAATGTTGAATAACGACGAACAATAGTTTATAGAGAATTGTTACTTACACTACAGTTAAAGTATGTAATTTGTTCTTGCAGTTCACTTTGAGTTTATCTGTTCTTCTTTTTGTAAAATAACAAAAAATAAACCTTTTTGAATAGTTTTATTATATAAAGGAAATTAAATTATATGTTAGGGTTGAATTAATTAGGAACTTTGTCACAAAAAATATTTGCAAATACATGTAATATGTTGATTTATTAATAACAAAGTTATTAATATTATAATAACTTGAATAAGCACTTTTTTCTGCTTTGTAATGTCAACTGTAGTTTATAATTAATTCTAATAAAGTAGCCACAATGTGTGAAAGATGCAAACAATATGTATTTAAATAAACGTAGTTTATTTATTTGGATGTCATTAACTAATAAATATATATATAATTAATATATCACAGCAGTGTTGCACGGGCAATGCTATAATATTATCTTCATTAAATCGAAAAATACAAAAAAAAATTTGTAACTTAATTTAGTTCTATTTTTATGTGTAATTGAATAATCATTAAGACTATCAAATATAATAACAAAACAAAACTTAAGTCAAATTCATGCTAAACAAGAACTGAAATTCAACGTTTAAAACTTTACAATGTAGATATTTAACATATTAAAAATAAATTATTTATCACCGGAATGAAATACTACTTCGTTAAGAACATCACAGTCATACGAACATCAATTATGATTATTAATGAACCTAGCCCCAGAAGCTTTATTGATGTGTCACCATTGTTATTAAATAATACCATTACCCTCTATTCATTTAACAATTCCAGTAGAGTAAAAGAAAGCCAGCAATTTCGAAATTATAGACCTGTAAATTGTCGTTTGTCTACCCGTCATTTTTTAATTTAGATAACGCTGTTAGGCAGATGAAAGTTGCAACAGATACGGGAACAGTACGAAGAGCCGATCCGGATATATGAACGTCAGATGCACATTGAAAAAATATAATATACACGGCAAGACACTACTTATTTCAGATAGATAGCTTACATTTTAAATTAAATAAATTGAGTATTTTGAAAAATTGCATCCCTGCATTCTGACAATGTCACAATAAATATTTGCTCGTTACGTAGTGTTATTGTATTTAATCTGTATTCAAATATTATATTTTGTATGTTAAGATTTGACTTTTCCATTAACTCACAAAAAACAAAAAGTGTTTACAAATATATTCGGTTGACTCGGTATTATTTTATAATATTTTGCGTTAAACATTTATTTTCTTCAATAAAAACATCAATGAACGTATTAAATGAAAGTCACTTTATAATATTGATTCCGTTAAAATAATAGCTACCGGTATTGCAATAATAAAGTTGATTTTAAGTGTTTAAACGTTTAAAACTGAATTTCATTTTTACAAGAAATTTCTGTTTTCAACTTGATCTTGTAGTTTAACGTTAAATTTAGACAAAATAGAAAACACGAGTGAAAGAACAACCGGAATGAAAATCAGTGCATGAAATGCAGTTTCTAAAGCGATAAAAAAATACAATTTTCACAAATGTAATTAATGCGTAAACATTTCTATATAAAAATAAAATCCCTAAAATGGTAGACAAAGATCCTTGACATATTGGATAACCAATACGATAGAGACTGTCCTTCATTTTTTCAATCGGAGTTTCGGACACAGAACAAACATAAGCATAAGATATATGGGCCGGATAATTCACGCAGAAACCCACACACAATATCAGACTCATCATAGATATAATGTCCACGTTGACACCCCACAGAGACATATATCCTAGAGTTTATACAATTGTTAATGCTACTGATATTGCTACCAGAACAGCAACGACAATGTTCGGTATAAACAGAAAAACAGTAACATTATTAATACAGACGTGATCCAAAATAAATCTCTAATTGTATGTTTAATGACGATTACTTGTTCGTACACAAGAGCAAATGCTTCGTGAATCAGAACAGGAAAGTCTAATTCGTCAACAATTTTCCACAAATTACTTAAAATTTTTAGTTCGGCTGCTGAACTTAGCGTATCGTTGACAAAAATAAAGAATCTGCTACTAAAAATATAGGTTGTCTTTTCATTGAAAGCAATATGATTATAGAATTGCTGCGCTGCTTTAAGTTTCAGGAAAAAACATTGCAAGAAATCTTCTTTTACTGTCATGTTGTAACCACGTAATGAATATTTTGCAACAGGATGATTCTGGAATTCTTTGAAATATTTTAACTAAAGTAAATCGAGAATCTGCAATATATGGAAGACGTTCAAATTTGTTCATCAGTTTGTCTACGGATTGTTGCACATTTAAATCTGAATAATCGAATGTAGTATTAATAACTACTTGGTAAGGGAAGGAATAACGGCTAAAACCGTTATATTTTGATAGACTTGGTTATCGGCGATTCTTTAGGATATGAGGTTGTGACGTCTATACGTCATACATAACAAGCGACATACTGACAACAAATTTTAAAAAAATTTTTATATTACAAAAATGCGTGAAACGGAGATTTCTAGTGTATATTTTGTATGAATTTTAAAAACTGTGGCTTCTTGACTACAGTAAGACTATTAAAGTAAAAGCAATTAGAAAAGGCAAGTTATAAGTTCTTATATAAGAATAGTTTATAAAAATGGTAAGGAAATCATAGTGAAATGTAAAATAAGTTTTGATTTGTATGAAATACAACATAGAGTAATAGATAAAGTGTATTTTAATGACTTTTTTATATCGATCTACTTGCGAAAAGATCTGAAACAGCAACTGGATTTGGTGAATTATATACAATCACAACACGAGGCACTTTTGTTGATATTTTTACGAGAAACATATATGATAAATACTTGTAAAACATGAAGTTTCCGTGCGACCAACATAAAATGTTTTATAAACAAAATTATAAAAATATTTATAGATTATGCCCTATTCGATCTATATATAAGTACAAAGATTTATATAATTAGTCACTCTGCGTGATAAACCCTCACGTAAAATAATCTCTGTTGTTATATAAATCAAACAATATAATATAATGAACATTAAAAAAAAACCCATATAAAGTTTTTAGTTATTTAATCTACTATTATCACGTTTATCGCGATATACGAATGGTAGAAAATGAAATCATTTCATTGATTAAGTAGACACCAATTAAAATATATCTTAAACTTTTAGATATATTAAATTTTATTAATGTTAACCATTCACAGCCGAACATTATAAGGTCATCTGCCAACGAATTAAATTCCAAATAAAACTTGATCAAATATTTAAACTCGGCCCCCTCGAGAGCCACGTAAATTATATTCTGTGCTGGCAGGTAACCTTGTATTATGTAATTTTACTATTGTAATACCACCATACCGCTGGTCCGATAGAAAGAAGCTACGGTTGAAATATAGGCTGGATTTAATTCGACCAAAAGTAGTCGTTGAACTCCAGCTGAATGAGAAAATCCAACAACAGGAAATCACATGACATATTTTTCAATCACAAAGCTATAAAAGCCGCTTTTTTCCCCCTCAAGAGAGTCTCTCATCAACCGCTGACCAGTGACAAGCCGGACTATATTCAGGAGCCGTATTGTTAAACCTTTGGTATTAAGTGCGCGCTACGAATCTTAGTCGCGACCATTATTATTTTGTGTTTCGATCAAGAAAATAACAGTCGAACTTCCGTGGAAATAGTAAGAGGTACGATAACAACCGTTATAAACTCTCTCTCGGTTCTCCCTTTTTTGTATTCGGAAATTAGAGAACAATGTTTGTAGATATTCGATGTTCGTAGTTGTAACTTCCAATTGTTAATTAATAAAATTTTAGTTTTCTTGTTAAATGGTGTCATTTGCTCATTTGTTGCCTTCGACTTACCAACGACCCCTCATACTTCCTCCACTCGACCTGACAACAAGAATCTCCACCCATCGGGATAGTAAATGTAAACGAGCCATCCACTGACAAGTGAGCGGTTTTCACCAAATTGTTGCGAACAAAAAGAGATACGAGCTCGTTCCACAGTATTATTTTAAACCCCTATTTAAAGACTCTTAATGTAACAAATATGAGAGCTTATTGAACTTCAAATAGCCCTAGGTCCCGAAGGGCCTAGATCTGCCCGTGTTCGTGTAACTTTCTAATTTTAATCCAATGACATATTAATTGGATAATTTGGCATTTTTTTTCTTGTTTACATTTTGAAAAAAAATACATAATTAAAATGATGTTTTATTTTCCTTGCAAAAGAAGACAATAGAACAATAGCATCAGAGATAATAAATCACTGTCGATTGTAATGAATTCAGCTAATGTTCACTGCTATTCATTAATTCATAATTTTCTGACATCCTTAGAGATCATAGCTACAGATGATGGACGATGTATTCATTCTAAGAACAATCGTACTTCAATATGATATTCGTTATATAATTAACAGAAAATTTTATTCGGCAGATTATTAAAGCAATGTAATTAATAATTAATTCCCAAGATCCAGAAAGCTCGGCTACCAAGTAATTATTTCTCCTTAAAAAATGCTTATGAATGTGTTTTAATTAAACTAAAAATAATGTTGAAAATATCAAAATCTTTTGCACACGTGTCTCGTTACGCTATTAATACAGATTTCTGAGTAGTGTAAGGAGCAAGAAGTCTAATTTCTATCCAATTAACTTGTATTATTTGACCTTAATAAAAAACACTATTAAAAATATGGCTATAAATCTGATATATGATGTGTAGACTTCCAAAAAACGTATTTCTGCTAATTATAAATATGTTATTATTAGACTATTATTGTTAAAATAAATATATAGATCATCATGGGAAGACAAATCCTTTTAGGTTATCAGAAAATTATAAATTAATATATAGCATTAAACAATAGCTGAATTGAACATAGTCCATAGTGGTTTTAAACAAGCTATTAATTATTTTTTTTATTTCATTGTATGTTTTAAAACGCAAACATAAAGAAATTTAAATGATGTATTAATACTATATATTTATTAAAACTATTCATTTAACAATTAATTATCATTCAAGAATACATGTTATATTTAATGATTGTCAAATTTCAAACTAACTTTTTATATGTGAATTAGTTATTTAATTTGGTGTTTTTATTCTTATGATATACATCTTATGAAC
Source organism: Centruroides sculpturatus (assembly GCF_000671375.1). NCBI lineage: Eukaryota > Metazoa > Arthropoda > Arachnida > Scorpiones > Buthidae > Centruroides > Centruroides sculpturatus. The sequence continues at coordinate 861,702 of NW_019384359.1, read as the reverse complement.
ACTTACGAGACAGAATTACGTTATGTTAATAAATTGCAATTGAAGTAAAAAAATAATTTAAAAACGAGTCACTTAAGTTTCCCTGCATCATTTATTGGTGAAAATGTTTATGTTTTTATTTATTATAAACTAGCAGGTAAACCCGGCGTTGCTCGGGCAAAAGTAACGATAGAGAAGATAAACGTTATTACGTAATAGTCAACCTTACCCACTATAACAGAATTATAGTGATGCAATTTTTGAAAATTCTTAATTTATTTAATTTAAAATGTATGTGAATTAAGTAGTGTCTTGCCCTGTATATTATTCTTTTTCCAATACGCATTTGACGTATATATATCCGGATCGGCTCTTTGTACTGTTCCCCTATCTGTCGCAAATTTCCTCTGCTTAACACCATTCTCTAAATTAGGAAATGACAGGCAGAGAAACAGACAAACGCAGTGAGAATTTACATGTCTATAAATTTGAAATTGCGGGATTTCTTCTACTCCACTAAAATTGATAAAGAAGTAGAGTGTAACGGTATTATTTTTTTTAACAATGATGACACATCTATAAAGCTTCTAGGGATAGGTTCATAATTATAACTGTACGTCTTTATATCTGGAATATATTATGTCGTTCGCATTTATAAATTTTAAATCAGTTAAATTAGATATTATAATTTATACATTATTTATCATAAATGTAATAAGTAATTTATTTCCATCATCTTAAATATCAACATTGTGAAGTTTTAAACGTTGCATTTCAGTTCATTATTAGCATGAAATCCATTTCATATTTGTTGTGTTATTATACAGTCGACCACTCTATAACACAGTAGATACTTTCCGGTTTTTATGAATCCATTTTCTACGAGTCCAACCAATCAGAGCCCGGCGTGTATGCAGTTTACGTGTTACGGCAGTTTGAAAGGTTTTTTCCATAAAATTAATCGATTTTAATAGATGCTAGACTAATCCGACTCAACATTTCCAAAATACGTATAATTTTTGCAATTAATCCATATAAACAAAAAATTGTAGAATTACTTACCGAGCGTGCACCGTTCGACTACGGCATAGATTAAGCTTGTTTCGTCGTGGAGCTTGTCATCGAATCCCGTGCTTTTTGATATATTATTTTTCTTCGAAAAATTCGCTGAATTGTGTAGACATCATTAATATAAATATAATTATTATGGACATTAAATAATAAATGGTTTTCAGTAGGTACAGTGCTCGGCTAAACTCAACGGTTTGTACAATATCCTGTATTGGTCTAGATTCGACCAATACTGTCGCGACACGAGTTGGCGATGACGTTTTACCGAATTATACGAGATTTTAGCGTGTTTGTACAAATACTCTAGCAATTTTTTCGCCGTTATATAAAAATTCGAACTATAGAAATCCGTGTTTTAGGGGGGTCGACTGTATTTCATAGTCTTAATGATTATTCAATTACACATAAAAATAAAACTAAATAGAAATTTAAAAATAATGCACATATAAACATTGATCTCTGGTTATCTTTAAGTTGAAAATTATTTAATAAAGATAACACATTAATAAAATTTTGTTTTATTGGCCTATATAATATAATAAAGAGAAATAAGTCGTTTTTTCTTATTTACTGAACACTTCTTTACATATTCTAATCAGAGAATTTCTATCGTTAATTAAAAAAATGGTGTCATTTACAGTACTGTCTCAGATTCGGCTATTTGAAACTTTTCTGTGTACAACAACACTAACGTTTGATACAGGCGTACAGTACATAGTGCTCAAATATTACCGCAGAAATATTTATAACTAGTTATAAAGAAGAAGCTTCGTTTCTTCTAGTCACTTGGAGGTCACCGCATATCTATTGACAATATTCGTGTCTGTCTCAGACTCTCCAGTAAAGGATGTTAAACGCGTTAACTACGATAGGAATGTAAAACTATTAACATGATTACATATTACAAATTAGCTGAGGTATATACTATTTGCAGTTGAACAGTAAGATATTATCGATTATAATATTTGAACACCAAATAATAATTCTTTGTTTCTTTTTATACAGGGTGATTGTAAATTTTCGCATCGTTTATGTGAAAATGGTTACGATATCATTTGTATGTAGATTCTGTGAAGCATATTGATCGAAAAACTGAACTGCTGTTGTTTACTCATTTTTCAATAGATTAACGTACAGACAATCTTCACCAGATATTCGGTATATCTGCTCCTACCAAGCCAATATCAGACTATAAGTTTTCAAATTCAGGCGAACGGGTGATGCACAACGTTCTGAGTGACCCACTATAAAGATAGAATTAATTTACGTGCAGAACTGCAATAAAGCAGAGCCTAGGTCGTCGACCGAGAAAGTAGACCTAGTGCACTCTGTGCCGCAATCTGAATGTAACGACATTCTCTAAAGAGAATTAAAAACTAACTTAAGTCCATCTTTCAGACTTCTGGACGATAAAATGTAAATTAAATATTAGCATGTTCCATAGAATCGATTCTTTCTTTTAATAAAATACAGGGTGTTTATATAAAGTGACGATCTATTTTTGTAAAAATAATTGTAAAATCTTTTCCATACAAGTCAAAACATTCCAAGCAATGTATCACAATCTCTGGAAAACTATGGAACAGAAGGTTTCATGGTACTTCTGTCTATGTTAATCCAATAAAACACGCGCTAACTACAGCGATTGCCTTTTCTTGGGCAATCTTGCTTTACAAGAATTATAAACACATATTTTTATTCGTTAACCTGTCTACCTGTCTTTGTCAAACCGTAGACACCTATCGACGCGCTCATTGACCTTCCCATTCGAATAATAGCTCTCCTATTCAATTTTCCGCGAGATACGACGCGATTAATTAAGTCTTTCAATATGTATGTCCGAGGATGAGATTAAAAACGATCGTGAATAATAAATATATTTTTTGTCCAACCCAGCAGATATCCTCAACTAAATGTTTTACGTATTTTCGAAATTTGAAAGCGATCACCGGTATTAAATTTAAGTGTATTTTCTCTTTTTAAACCATACAGCTTTTCAAAAATTGCACTGTGATTCAAAGGTGTGACTTCAGATGGAGACATACTGATACTTCCATGAAAACTATTATTGTAGCTTTCTACAATATCAGATAATTTATCGATATATTTATAAGAATTACGATAAGTAAATAATCTATATATTTTATCCTGCAGAGTTTTATTTAGTCTTTCGACAGCAGCTGCTTTTGTATCACAATGGGTTGAATAATGATTAATTTTAAATTTTTTAAAAAGTCTTTTTACCAATCTATTATAAAATTCATTTCCTTTATCAGTTTGTAAATTTTTTGGAATTTTTTTTTAATGATTTCAAAAGCTTTAACAACCGACTAAGGTTTTTTTTAATCTTTTATCGGTTCCACATAGCAATACTGTACTTAGTAAATACATCGATTACGGTTAATATTGTACTCCATTATTAATTCTAGAAAATTGTTTTAATACAATTAAATCGGCTTGCCATAAGTCATTAGGATAAAAACTTTTACTTCTTCTTCGTAAATGTTTAATTCTTACAGGTTTATGAAGTACAACTGAGATTAAATAAAATTTTTTAAATGTATATATTTAAAATATTATTATAACAATTATCAAGTACAGTTAAATGGTGAGATTAAACAGTTAAAATGATGAATGAATTTCGCTAAATTAGACCATAAATTGCAATCTTTTACAACTTTTGGTATTAAGGGATTCACGTGAGAGTATTAATAAAAATGTCTAATGACATGGTATAAGTTGTTTTAGAAATATTAATTATATCTGTGCTTTATCTGTCAACAAGGATTAAAAAGAATCAAAATTTCAACAAACATAACATCTGTTTTACGTCTACCTAAATTATACTTCTTGAATGACATGTAAACTTTAAACATGAAAGATTCGCAATTACACATAAATATTTCTATTATATTAGTCTACTCTAACCTAACCTATGTTTAGGTTAAATTAGATTAGCTTAGTGTAAGTCCTTGTTTCTCATCGAAGGCGATATCGCCCCATTGGGCGTTTTTCCACATTGGGGCGATTAGTAACAATTTTCATTTTGCAAATGAAAAGCAATTTTTTTCGGCGATATAGTAAAACATCAAAGGAGTTTCAAGTGGACTGGTCCGATTTGCGCCGTAATAGCGGTGAAGAAATCGAGCTGGTGGGACTTAAGTGTGCAGTGAAGCGTACTGCAGGTGGACATTACTGATCGCTAATCACTGCGTGCATAGCGTCAGCCGTTTTTATTTTAAAATCGAAAAATTGCAGCTACTGATTGTCAGAGATTATGATTTTATCTGTTATTTTCATACTTTTCTTTCTTTACAACGTTTTATTTACTTAATTTTTTTGTAATTAGAGACAATACAGCTTTAAAATAAACTGATTAGGTCTCAATTGCCAATAGATTATTTCAACTTTCACCGATTTTTGTCGGTGAAATACACATCGACAGAGAGGAATAGACTGTGTTTTATAGTCCAGTGTTTAGTGTTTATTGCTTTTGCGGTAATCCGAGCAGAGCAGGAGAAGTCAGTTCATTTCTATAATAAACCGCTGTGTGTTTTATTACCGTTTAAACAACTGCTCCCCACATGTTATTTTTGGTAACTAGAGACGGGTGAGATTGTCTGTCAAGGTCGGTTAAAGTTTATTACATTCCCAAAAGAATGTCATGTGAGATTCCACTCACTCCCCACCATTAACAACAACAACGCGCGAAGTGTCATGTTACTCTGTAAACAAACACTCCCTTCCCTGTCTGAAGTGGGTCAGTTGTCAAGTTTACTGTTTAATTGTATTGAACAGAATGTTCTCCTTAATATTTTATAATCAGTTTTGTCAGAACTGTTTACTTTTAATGCTTTTCTTAAAACTTATTTCCACTTCGGTTATAAAGTTGTTTTTATCGTGTTTTAATCAATTTTTTATAAATTATATTTGTATAAAGTTTTTGAAGTAAAATTGAAATGAACATTTCGTTGTTTCAAAAAATATTTATTGAATATACACAGTTCAAGTTCGCAAAAATGTTTTCATATCTCTGCTTCGTCATTATCTATATCTATATCCATATCTATATACTGTATATATATAAAAATGGACGTGTGTGTCCCTATATTTCACTTTTCCGCCAAAACTACACATCGCACGTGAATGGTATTTGTATGTGTTAGTAGCCCCAAGTCTCCATTCGTGCATAGGGGTAGTTGCGTCTCGATAGCTTTAAGGGTGCGGAAGTTATGAGGCTGAAAGTGGTTGAAAGTGGCTTTCTATTTCGAATGTTTGTTCGAATTTGTTCGAATTAAATTCGAACATAAAATTCGAATATTGGTTCGATTATAGAACGATTGTAAACGTTCCAGAAACGTTGAAAATAGTCCGTTTGACTAAACGTAAAAATTCTCTAATTAGTCTGGAAACGGAGAACCTAATTCTTGCATTTTGTAAAACGGGTAAGATTAGCTATAATGTAATTATCTTAATTTTCACTATCGTTACTTTTTGCCCGGCGAAGCGGGTCATTGCAGCTAGTATGTATATATTAATAAAATATATTAACATTTTATAAACAATTTTTTTTGTATTTAATCATGTTTTCATTATATCGAACAGATATTTATATTATATTCGAATCGACCTTTTATATTTTGTAAATGTTTATGTCATTCGTTTAATTCTATACTACTTATGTAATAACTATTTTTATATCATTTATTTTCCTTTTATATGTTTTTAATTACTTTTTAAAGCTAATGTGATTTAATCTACGAATGGCAGCTTCTCTCGTATCATATGGAATTTCTATGGGAAAGCCATCATTGCAGGCGTGAAGTTGCCTCTAAAGTTGTTTATGCGGGAAAGATGCCATTCAGGAATTATTTGCGACGTATAAAAACAAAATAAATATACACACTTTTCTAAATTTCTACTAAATATTTATTTGAATAATCAAAAACTATATATTTTTCTTGGCATGATTTCGAAGGAAGCCTTCTAATGAAGGGACTATTGGAAACAATCTGATGATGTTTTGAATTAGAAATAAAATAAATATTTTACATGGCATAATTAACAGCGATACATTGCATTATTGCCATCAACTACTTTCGGGTTCTGATTACACTCGAGGAACACACGATTTGTAAAGTTCACAAATGTCAAACCAGGTAATGAAACCTTCATTCTTACATTTCGGTCGATAAATATCGAAAATTGGTCTTTCTCTGGAACTGGTCTAGTCTCTCGTTACTTGGACGAAGAAATCAATAGGACAGGAAATTGAAACAAATATATTACTTCGGAGACTCACTCTTCGAGATTCCATTTTGTTTTTCTAAGTAAACATGTTTAACTGCAAAGGTGACACGCTTCAGTTTTTCCTAAACTTACGTTTCTCTCCTCAACAGTTTATCCTTCTAAATTTGATTTTCCTCCCTCTTCCACAAACTCTCCACTTTATTGATTACTGATTAAGTTTTGCAAGTTGAGAAACAAAACACGAAATGTATTGGCATTATTATTATCTGATAAAACATTGGATAATTTCCTTGTACATGATTTGTTAAAAGGTGTTAGCCACATCTTGTTCTACTTGCTTGATTGGGCATTCTTGTTGGTCACACCGTGCATAAAGCGTATTGGCCGTGACTCGTTACCTACCTATATCAGAATCGCGAATCTGAGATAACAAACATGTCTAAGCGATCAATCTGTAAACAATGCACATTAATGTCAAGTGACATTTATAATAACTGTTATAACATTTAATTGTGCAACGATTTTATGACTTGTTTGCAAAACACACAGATTAGAAATGAGTAAATACATTTATTAACTTAAGTTTCAAACAACTTTTTAACACAACATAGCAATTAATCAACACTTTGATGATTCGTTAACAGAACAAAACGGTGTTAGCATCTGCTAACGCAAAACAAAAAAACGCAGATGGAGAGGAGAGGTTAGAATCTTGACCACAACCCAACTTTTTCTACGACCTCATTCACACGCGCAAACATGCTTGCCACAAGATTGTGACAAAGCATGCCCTTGCACAACTTCTCTCAACGACCAGAGACGATGTCCCAAAATTCGATAAGATTGGAACTGGAATGTATGTCTCTTTAATCCGAATGAATGCAACACAGTTCGCTAATTAACAAACATTAATGCGTGGCATATAACTTGCTTTTTTTGATTGTCTGTTTAAAAATCACACTACTCTACATATATGAATAGAAGAGGAATAAAGTATACTTTTACATTCATGAATGTATAAAATTATACAATAATAATTTGCATTGTAACATTTTTAGCTAACAACATATGGTTGCCTTTATAGAAAGAAAACTTCGCACAATTTCTCAGACTGTTTGAGCAAGACGTCAGAATTCTAAAAATATTTTTCAAAATTCCTATTGCTACAAAAAGTCTGTAAAGTCTTGTCAAGTTTATACAATGTCTATGGTAAATTCTAAAATACTTCTCAAATTTCTTCATTCAATTAGTAAATTCTTATGCTCCGTTCTCTTCGTTGATTCTTTTACAATTTATATCACGTACGGTCACAGTTGATCAGACTTTATTTGTAGCAGACTACTTTAAAAATTTGATTGAATACTTCGAAACAGTTTTATTATTATTATAATAATGGCCGAGTGATATTTCCTATAGATGTTTTGCATTATAAATCATAGGTATAAAAAAATTCAACTCCGGTCATTCACCTTAATAGACTTCTACGTTGAAACAGTTACACCGGTTCCTTCAGGTATGTGATTTTATTAAATACAATAATACCGTATTGTTTATTTTACTAAAATAAATTTTAATTCAAATGTCGTAAGTGAATGATAGTGTCTGTTCGCACTGTGGCTCATACGCGACGCCTTAAAATACAAAATGGAAAATGCGGCCTTAGACCATTAAAGATCATTTATTTTTTCATTGATAATTAAAATGGCAATTGTAATAATGCATTAGTTCTTGTGAGTGAAGACAAATTTTAAAAGTTACCAGTAATTTCTTAATAAAGTAATTAGTGTTTATAGATTTAGCGTTTTACCAGTAATAAAAAAGTTGGTACATTTATAACCACTATGCTTTACCTCCACTTGACACAATAAACTTTCACTAAAATATTCTATAATAGTATATTGTTTATTGGCTGGATATTTGTTATTCATATGGTAATGAAAAACATTTCTGTCACCAAAAATGATTTTACATGAAAAATAGTGTCTTTAAATAACTTTCTAAAGTAACAAAAATGTTATTACCGCACAGTTTGATTTCATGAAAGAAATGCTCATGCTAAAAAAAACGTATTGGTATTATCTGAAATACTTAAAGTTCGATAATATTTACACGCAATACCCGCTTATTATTTTTAAGATTATTTGATAATAGATGATCTTACCCATTTTAATTAGTATTTTTTACTTCTTCCTTCCTGTGGACCCTACGTGGGCCAGTTTTATCAAATCTATTATGCGTTCGCCAAGGCCAACAATGGGGCGGATGAAGAACGGGGAGTTGAGGGGGGAACATATCCGAACGAACCATCCCCAGAAAAATTCACGGGGATCGTTTGACTAGTCTGAATTCGATCTCTGTTCCCCGAGAGCAGTAAACTGCCACTTTGGCTGCTCAACCGTCCAGCTGTTCGTTTTCACCGGATGCATGTGTTCGATTCTTTGCAAAACCCCCAAAAACCGCATTTAAAATAGTACAGTAGAAGAAGAATTCTTCAGGGTAATATTTAATTCGAAGCGGTAGTTGCAATTCAATAACAGCATATTATTCAAAGTAAAGAAATTATTTTATAGATTTTATTTGTATACTAGCAGGTGGGCCCGGCGTTGCTCGGGCAAAAGTAACGATAGCGAAGATTGAGATTATTACGTTATAGTCAACCTTACTCGTTTTCACAGAATGCAAAAATTGAATCCCCCGTTTCTAGTCTAATTAGAGAATTTTTACATGGGTCTAAAAATATCTTCAATTTCCTGCAAAAACAATAACCGACTGCACTTTCTCTTAAAACGTCGCTTTCTCTTAACAATTCCATTGTTACGTAACACTTCCATTGTTGAAACTTCATTTGTTGACACTTCCATTGTTAACACTTTCATTGTTACTTAACACTTCTATTGTTGATGGAAGTGTTAAGCTTAATTCTGTCCCTCTCCTCCCAGGGGGGCATTTCGAAAAATCCCTTCTTAGGTGCGTTTTCGTGACCTACCCTAACTGTGTACCAAATTTCAGCTTCCAACTCCTAACCGTTTGGGCTCTGCACTAATTATTATTATCATCTCGTCTCGATTATATATATAGATTATAGAATCTAATTGCGGTTTAATGCTATTAATTCGTTTGTAAATTTATTCGGTAATTCGGTAATTTGCGCAAGGTGGACAACGATTTACGATACAGGAGAAATTTCAGTCAAATGCACAAATATTATTGTATCATTATTTTATGCAATACAGCATAGTGCTTTAACCCGGGTTGGCATATGATTATTTAATATGAAATGCGTTTACGTAGGAGAAAATAAAGTACTCCAAAAAATAAAAAGAGTTTTTTGTATGACTGATAAAACTTTTTTGTTCGGTGTTTGGTAGTCGTTATTCACAGAAGACTTCTTCCTTTATGGAAGATACATAGTTAATGTATTTATAATTTGTAAAAATAACAGGATATTTTCAGAAGTGTTTGAATATGATCAACGACAATAAGCACGATTTAATCTTTAAACTTTAAAAACAGAGCACTATTCTGCACTTCCTAGATATTAACAGATACACATGACTACAGAAAACATCAAAAAACACAACACACAAATTTACCTCATGAAAGAGATTATACTCGAGGTATTCAAGAATTTTTGGTTATTCCTGGATGTAACTAAATACATGTTAGTAATTATTTTTATTATTATAAAATTGCAAAAAGCATAGTTTTGAAAGTACGGATGTATTTTATAAAACATTGTAAATGCTAATAAAGTGTAAATTCGTCATTTAGTTTGATACTAATTCAGATGTGCCAAACAATTCTTTTTTATCTACCGTTTTTATCGATCTTTAAACATTAAAATATTATATCACTAATCTTTGTAATACAAATTCCTGTCTGCAAACTTTTAGAAATTTTCAGCAGGAAGAAGAGCAGTTACTAAGCGTAATAAAATCGTTCAAATTCGCACACGAAGAAATCATACATAAAAAAACGAAGGTTTTTATTTTTTGATGTTTTAAGGTCTGATGAGCCTACAAAAAAAAACAACCTTCAGTTCATTTTCTGCACGCAAGTAAACATATTTTCTTATATTTAGCAAAACCAAAAAACAAAAATTATATTAATAATATAAAAAAACTTTTTTTAGGTAAATAAAAATTACAATGTCAGTAAAACTGCAAGAATAAAAGTCAGGGTTTTCCACCCTTTTGATTGATAGTTTCAATGTAAACCGTCTCATGTGATAACTTATTAATACAATTAAAAATTCAAAGGTTATTAAAATACTATCAGTTTATTTGCGTAAAAATACAATGAATACATAAGGGAAACACAGAAAATAACTCTGAAAACTTTTTACTGCAAACAAATTCGAAAAGTAGGTTTAAATGAAAGTCAATTATTGTAACAAAGTATACATTTCTACTGGATTAGTAATTTATAATAACGAGATTACAGTAAAATAAAAAAAATGTTAACAATTTATTCGTATATAATGAAATCTAACACGTTAAAATTTTCAGATGTTTCAAGGTAAAATAATTAAAAAACAATATAATATATCGTGAAGGATCTCGAAAACTAAATACTGATTCAAGTATAACATTAAATTTTTCTGTACAATTTACACTGAATAAAATAATATGTTGGATAATTTTATTTTATAATTAATACTAAATTTTTCAGAGACATTTCTCTATATTTCTGAGTTTATATTATGTTATTAGCTTTAATTAAAAAAAATGATGAAATCAGAGAAAGAACAACAGGAATAAACATCAATGCATGAAATGCAGTTTCTAATGCAATAAGAAATACAATCTTCACAAATACAATTAAAGCGTACATATCTCTGTATACAAATAAAATTCCTAAAATGGTTGACAGAGATCCTTGAAATATTGGATAGCCAATACGATACAGACTATCTTTCATCTTCTCATTGGAAGTTTGATACGAAGAACAAATATACGCGTAAGTTATGTGTGCCGGATAATTGACACAGAACCCGACACATAATATCAAACTCATCATAGATAAAATGTCCATGTTTATACCCCAAAGAGACATGTATCCTAAAGTTTCTACAATGGTGGATGTTACCGATATTGCAACGAGAACAGCAACAAAAATGTTTGGTATAAAAACTATAAACAAAATCATAACCAATAGTGAAGTGATCCAAAATAAATCTCTAATTGTGCGTCCAATTATAATTCCTTCTTCGTACAGAGGAGTTAATGCTGCGTAAACGAGAACAGGAAAATCAAATTTGTCTGCAATTTTCCATAGTGTTTTTAACATTTCCATTTCAGCTGCTGAACTTAACGTATCATTTACAAGGATATGAAATCTGCTACTTATAATATCGGATCCATCGGAGTTGAAGGCGATATCATCAGTGAATTGTTCTGCTAATTTAAATTTCAGGAAAACATTGCGAAGTCCATCCAAGAAATCTTCTTTAACCGACATGTTATATCCTCGTAATGAATATTTTGTTAGCGGGTGATTTTGGAATTCTCTATAATATTTCAACCAAGATACTGTAAATCGAGAATCTGCAATGTACGGAAGACTTTCGAATTTGTTAAGTAGTTCGTCTACTGATTTCTGTACATTTAAATCTGAATAATCAACTGTGCTGTTAATGACTATTTCGTAAGGAAACGTGTAACGGCCGAAACTATTATAATATAATCTTATACCTTGTGTTATTACCGATTTTTGTGGATATAGTTTAGTATAATCAATACCGTGTGTTATAGTTAAGGCTCCCCAGATTCCAAATGATAAATTCAGAAAATAAACTATGACAACTATTATCTTTATTGCTTTCATAGATAAAATTTTTCCCAACTTGTCCCTAAAATACACCATTGTTGGCTCACCCTAACTGTGTACCAAATTTCAGCTTCCAACTCCTAACCGTTTGGGCTCTGCACTGATTATTATTATCATCTCGTCTCGATTATATATATATAGATTATAGAATCTAATTGCGGTTTAATGCTATTAATTCGTTTGTAAATTTATTCGGTAATTCGGTAATTTGCGCAAGGTGGACAACGATTTACGATACAGGAGAAATTTCAGTCAAATGCACAAATATTATTGTATCATTNTAAAATTTTTCCCAACTTGTCCCTAAAATACACCATTGTTGGCTCATCACTAGATGTCTCATCATCTTTAGAAGAACGTTCGATATCTTCTGAAAATAAAAGTTAACCATTTAAAAATTATGTACAGGTACAACATTATTTATTTGAAAAAACATTTTAAATTTATGTTTAGTTAATTTACATATCATTTTATGTAATACTAGTTATCTGCAAATAAGTAATAAATAACAGGTATTATAAAAAAGGCAAATAAAAACTGCTTAGACATTTCTTAAAATCACATAAAAGGTATGAGTATTCAATAAGATCATCTTTTTCTTTATAATATTTTTACAGTACTTTTTTCATTTTAATTGAACGAAAGGCCATCATTTTAACAAAAAAAAAACAAAAAACAAAAAACAAAAAAAAAACAAATTGCCACCGAAGAAGGAAAAAGTAAGAAAACGAATAAGGAAAATGGACAGACGAAAAGAAGAGAAAGGATAGCTCCCTCCATCGGCTCACGTAAGGTTAATACTTTTTTTTGCTATTAATGTTTACGTAGAGTTTTTATGCTACACGGTCCTGGGTCTAAAAGTAAAATTGAATAGTACTGTACACTAATAACTAGTGCAGCTTCATTTAATAGAAAAGGCAAAGTTTAACGTTTAACTCTAAAATAAAGATTTTTACTTATATTAAAATTAAGCTACACTGCGATAACTCGAACTTTAATAATATATTAAATTATCCGATAAAATGCACCATGTATTCAATACACTATACCAGAAGTAGCGAACCTATGGCACGCATGCCACAAGTGGCACGTCGAAGAAATCATCCGGCACGTAACGTATTATACGATATCGGTTTATTATCTTTTTAAATCAGGTTCTTTACATTTACTCTAATTACATCATATTATTTTATTTATTTAAATATAGTTTTTAAAACTCTCTTTGACCTGCGGCACTAAGAGGGCTATTTTATTTAGCTAACTCAAAATAGAACAATGGTGAAAAACGGATCACCACCTGAAAATGTTCTGGAGTTTTGATCACGGGTCCACATGAGCGATAAACTACCACTTTGACCGCTCGGCAATTCTGCAAATTTAAATATAGTTACTACGTCTAAAACTTCAGCACACATAATCATTTTTAAAGGAAAGTATGCTTAATATGCTTATTATGTGGCCCGCAGACTCAAACAGGTTCGCTATCTCTGCACTATACAATTACTCTTCACATTTTGCCAACAATCACCTGATACCAGTCCGAACAATCTCGAATAGCATTAACTAATGAAAACCCTGTGTATATATCGATATATATAATTTAAAAAAATCAAACAACATTACCTAAATTAAAACGAAATGCTTTTTGTCGTTGTTTCTCTTCACTGCGTCCTGATAATGCCATGCACCCTGCAAAAAACGTTATCTGATACAAAAACGTAAACACTATGCTGGTTGCGGAATAATAACAAAACATTCTTATAAGAGGAAAAGATGACATCATTCCAATGCAATAAGAAAACAGATTAGTCAATGATGTTATAGTTATAGAAATTCCTGCTTCACCGAATGTTTCTTCCATGCGTTTGTGTACTTTATGCTTGGGGTTTGATATTCTCCAACACGCCAATAATACGAACGCATCATCGATTTCCGTGACTATATCAAAAAATCTTTATGAATTTAAGAATTCATAATCTAAAATAGAACAAATATAAAAGTGTATATAATAACTTACCGAAAACTAAAAACGGAATGGTGATGTTCCAAATACTATTCTGTACACCGACAACCGACATAAATCCAAAACAGGTGACTACGGCCAGACCAGCCGATACGACACTCGCAACACCAAGAAAAGGCTTGCTTTTTGCCCAATTGTTGCTCATACACGTAACAGCAGTGAAAACAGATACAAATGCAATTAGAGCACCAATCATAGGTTTTATATTTTCCACTAATTGTACATTTTGCTGTTCTATTGACCAGTAGTAATCAATGAAACACAGAACATATTGAAATTGATGATTTCTTATTCGATTATAAACTTCTGTTTGCCATTTTGCTATCACACCGTGTTTTTTCTTGTTGCTGTCGTCAGTAAAATACGCTAATCTCATAGCATTTACTGTTTTAATTAAATTGTTTTCATCTTCGGTTACTGCCCCAAAGTTAAGAGAGTTAATTTGAGAACGGTATGTCAACGGATCTATGTCGAACGGATACTTCAATTTCTTCTTTCGCTGCACTATATTATCAATTTCTGGCAACATCTCGATAATCGGATTTTGAAAACATTTTTCGTTTACACCTGCACAGATATCTGAATATCCAACTTTTATTTATTCCTTCATGATTAATTGTTATATTTTTAATTAGTCGATCTACCGAACTTATTTCTAGTAGCACATCCTGAAAATGTTCTGGAGTTTTGATCACGGGTCCACATGAGCGATAAACTACCACTTTGACCGCTCGGCCATTCTGCAAATTTAAATATAGTTACTACGTCTAAAACTTCAGCACACATAATCATTTTTAAAGGAAAGTATGCTTAATATGCTTATTATGTGGCCCGCAGACTCAAACAGGTTCGCTATCTCTGCACTATACAATTACTCTTCACATTTTGCCAACAATCACCTGATACCAGTCCGAACAATCTCGTATAGCATTAACTAATGAAAACCCTGTGTATATATCGATATATATAATTTAAAAAAATCAAACAACATTACCTAAATTAAAACGAAATGCTTTTTGTCGTTGTTTCTCTTCACTCCGTCCTGATAATGCCATGCACCCTGCAAAAAACGTTATCTGATACAAAAACGTAAACACTATGCTGGTTGCGGAATAATAACAAAACATTCTTATAAGAGGAAAAGATGACATCATTCCAATGCAATAAGAAAACAGATTAGTCAATGATGTTATAGTTATAGAAATTCCTGCTTCACCGAATGTTTCTTCCATGCGTTTGTGTACTTTATGCTTGGGGTTTGATATTCTCCAACACGCCAATAATACGAACGCATCATCGATTTCCGTGACTATATCAAAAAATCTTTATGAATTTAAGAATTCATAATCTAAAATAGAACAAATATAAAAGTGTATATAATAACTTACCGAAAACTAAAAACGGAATGGTGATGTTCCAAATACTATTCTGTACACCGACAACCGACATAAATCCAAAACAGGTGACTACGGCCAGACCAGCCGATACGACACTCGCAACACCAAGAAAAGGCTTGCTTTTTGCCCAATTGTTGCTCATACACGTAACAGCAGTGAAAACAGATACAAATGCAATTAGAGCACCAATCATAGGTTTTATATTTTCCACTAATTGTACATTTTGCTGTTCTATTGACCAGTAGTAATCAATGAAACACAGAACATATTGAAATTGATGATTTCTTATTCGATTATAAACTTCTGTTTGCCATTTTGCTATCACACCGTGTTTTTTCTTGTTGCTGTCGTCAGTAAAATACGCTAATCTCATAGCATTTACTGTTTTAATTAAATTGTTTTCATCTTCGGTTACTGCCCCAAAGTTAAGAGAGTTAATTTGAGAACGGTATGTCAACGGATCTATGTCGAACGGATACTTCAATTTCTTCTTTCGCTGCACTATATTATCAATTTCTGGCAACATCTCGATAATCGGATTTTGAAAACATTTTTCGTTTACACCTGCACAGATATCTGAATATCCAACTTTTATTCCTTCATGATTAATTGTTATATTTTTAATTAGTCGATCTACCGAACTTATTTCTAGTAGCACATCTTTTTCCAGCATGTCTCCACCACCTTTCCGTGTAAAAATCACAAACACACATTTCGGTATGTTTGTAAATCTTGCCGGATCATAAAATTTCGATGTATTAAAAGAAAATGTTTTGTCAATGAACTTCTTCGTATTATAGACTTTTCCTGAATCTGCAAATGTCATTTCTACCATGTTTGTGATAGTGTTTATATTAGAGATGAATGCTGAGAATATCGCTGTTATTAAAACAGGAAAAAATATAAAGTAGTACGGATGAAATCCGATTAATCTTCCTAATCTTCGAAAAACGATGGATAATCGTTTTTTCACACAGTCAATTTTCATGTTTTTATTTTGATTTATAGAAGATACTATTTTGCCTATAAAGGTAACGATATAGTTTAATTCAGATAAATTCTCTTACATAGTTTATTAAAACTCATTCTTATAAATTACTATATAAAGGTACTTTGAATGTAAAATTATGCACAATGGTTTACCAGACCGAATTTCCACTGTTCTGTTTGACGATAAAATTCGTGGAATGATGATGAAGTTTTTGTATTTCAAGTATATTATTTTATCGAATTCGATCATATTGGAAAATCTTGATAAACATGTTTTTATATAATTTAAAAGTGAAATATATATACTATCGTTTTCCTACATATTGTTTATACAAATTTTTACTTTTACTTTATTACAGAACTAGCAGATAGGCCCGGCGTTGCTCGAACAAAAAGTAACGATTGCAAAGATTCAAATTATTACGCTAAAGTAAATCTTACCCGTTGTCACAGAATGCAAGAGCATTTCTAATTCTTGCAAGTAGTAGTAATTTGGGAAGCTTTGATTACAGAATTAATTTCAGATGTTGAATAAATTAAAATTACAAATAATTTTAATATTTAGAAAATTTTTCAATTTTTTCATTTTTTAGTTTTCATAACATATCTAGTAACAATAAGGCAAAGTTTAATATATCCTTTCTAAATTTGATTGAATACTTCGAAACAGTTTTATTATTATTATAATAATGGCCGAGTGATATTTCCTATAGATGTTTTGCATTATAAATCATAGGTATAAAAAAATTCAACTCCGGTCATTCACCTTAATAGACTTCTACGTTGAAACAGTTACACCGGTTCCTTCAGGTATGTGATTTTATTAAATACAATAATACCGTATTGTTTATTTTACTAAAATAAATTTTAATTCAAATGTCGTAAGTGAATGATAGTGTCTGTTCGCACTGTGGCTCATACGCGACGCCTTAAAATACAAAATGGAAAATGCGGCCTTAGACCATTAAAGATCATTTATTTTTTCATTGATAATTAAAATGGCAATTGTAATAATGCATTAGTTCTTGTGAGTGAAGACAAATTTTAAAAGTTACCAGTAATTTCTTAATAAAGTAATTAGTGTTTATAGATTTAGCGTTTTACCAGTAATAAAAAAGTTGGTACATTTATAACCACTATGCTTTACCTCCACTTGACACAATAAACTTTCACTAAAATATTCTATAATAGTATATTGTTTATTGGCTGGATATTTGTTATTCATATGGTAATGAAAAACATTTCTGTCACCAAAAATGATTTTACATGAAAAATAGTGTCTTTAAATAACTTTCTAAAGTAACAAAAATGTTATTACCGCACAGTTTGATTTCATGAAAGAAATGCTCATGCTAAAAAAAACGTATTGGTATTATCTGAAATACTTAAAGTTCGATAATATTTACACGCAATACCCGCTTATTATTTTTAAGATTATTTGATAATAGATGATCTTACCCATTTTAATTAGTANTTCCTGTTGTACGAGGGTTTTATCCAATTCTCGAACCGTGTCAGAGTGAATCCGTGCTATAAAAGTACCGTGTTATACGGGGGATGATACCAATTCTCGAACCGTGTTAGAGCGAATCCGTGCTATAGAAGTGCCGTGTTATACGGGGGTTACCTGTATAATAAAATTAATTTGCAATAATAATTTTTACAATTTGTTCTAATATCCAAGAAAATTAAAACACAACAATTTGAAATCATATTTTAACAATAAGACAAAGTAAAATACAGTTGACTACCCTATAACACTGTTGATAATTTCGTTTTATACGAATTCCATGTTGTACGAGTCACTTAGATTTTACAAATACGTAAGCCGTTCACAGCCCGGCACACATATTTGTAAAATCTAAGTGACTCGTACAACATGGAATTTATGTACAACGGAATTATCAACAGTGATATAGGGGGGTAAACTGTATAGAAATAGTTCATTATTATAATTATTTAAATTATATTTGTTACTTATTTATTAAATATCGCAAAGAGAACAATGCTTTTTATAATATTTGTGGCAATAACAATTTTTTAAATATTATCTGATGATTGAAACCGAAGAAGTCCTATGTGTAAATAACTGCAGCTCCAGTATTTAAAAAGATTTTTTTTTCCTATCTATCCACCTTCAAATAAAAATAATTTGTTATACATTGTGAAATGATTCAATAACTTTTGCGAATTCCTATGTTTAATCCAACCTGTTATATTTGATGATAAATGATTTATAAAAGCAAATCTTTCGAAAATCTACAAGTTTAACATCAATTTATTTAGGTGTTAAAATTTTAAATTTAGTAATAAAATCACATACCTGCAACGATTTCTAATGATTTTCTAATGTAGTAACCAAGTTAAATGGATAATCAGAAAAGATTTTCTATATGCTGAAATTTCAGTCGTACAAAATTCGTAGCAATCTATCAAAATATTATTCAATGATTATTGTACACAAACACAACTCTAATTCTAAGTTCTTAACTATTTATATAAAAGTTAAGTTTGCAACATTATCTTGAATAACGAGACAGAAACTGTTAATCGAATTTCTCATTATTGGACACAAATTAAAAATAAAGTAGAATAAATACGAGTAAAATAAAAAAATACAGTTGGTTTTACGATACAAGAACACACTTCACAAATTAGATAAGAATCAGGTGATTCCAAATGAATTTTTACAGATATATCCGAAAATTTAACTGATGCCTGTAATTAACCTTGCTTTTAAAACAAACAAGCAAACAAAATTTTTTAATTATTTAAAAGTAGTTAAAAATTAATTACACTTAACGTAACATTAGAAGGCACTTTAATGTCACTGTAGCTAACATAAATTTAAATAATAACTTACCATTTATTCGGTGTTAATTCTTTTTATCCAAAATATCTTCTTCCACGTTAAATTCAATGGTCCTGAGTTAATTGTATTTAAGAAGTGAATTATTATTTCTATTAAATCGAAATTCTATTAAATCGATAACAAATTTACAAATAAATTTTGTTTCTTTAGAACAAGTTCAAAATGGTTGTCTTGTTAATGCGAAAAACAAATTAAATTGGAATAAGTTATAAATTATTTACGAAGACAATTTCCTTTTTAAAGTTTCCTGCTAAATTACTTATGAAACTTGCTGTACAAGTTTCATGAATCATTTAGAGAGTAAGCAAGACTCTTTAAAATGAATTGTGCAATTAGAATTTATTGAATTACAAAAGTATATTTATGAAAAATTCAAGTTATTTCTGTAAATTTTTAGTTTTCTGCAATTCGTATTGAAAAATTTTTAAACTACAAATTTATATTCAAATTATATATTATATAAAAAGCATTTAGAAGAATAAAGTGGTGAAATTTGACATTAAATAATAAATTAAATTCAAGTATAAAATTTGAATATTTATATTCTGTGTAATGTAAGTAGCAGCAACAAAAGTAGTAACATATTTTTCCTCGTTCTTGTCAAGTGAAGTACAAACGAAGAAATGCATAACGAATGATAATAATGTAGCTAACCTAGCTGCATAATAATAATAATAATAATAATAATAATGCATCTATCTGATTGTAAAGAAGTAATTTTCATTGTCGTTCTTCTGTTTTCATTACTTATAATTCTATACGTTTGCTAATATACGCCGTTGGAATATTAAGTACTATTGTCCTGTATATAATTATTATTGTTCTGTTTCCGTAAAATAAATATATTTCCATTAACATTTATCAGTTGCTGGAAATATGCTTAATGTCAACGACAATAATTCATTTAATTCAAAAAGAAATTTGGGGGTGCTCTCGAATGAAATACCCTATCTGGCTGCAAATTCAAAAGTACAAAAACAAATACAGTAAAGACTGTGTATGGCTACCAGCCACGATTTTTTTAAAAAGTGGTCTTTTAGACAAGTGGTTGTCCAATACAGGTGGTGCCGTAATACCGTATTTCTGTACGTATTTTGCGCACGTTTTAGCCATTTCTACTAAACAGAACTCGAAGTGAGCAAATAAAGCAAATTTTTTCAACAATGGGGCTGTTATTTTATTCTTATCGGATCACTCGATTTACAGGAGTCGTCAAAATTTTATAAGACAGATTTAATAAAAGTACTTTAAAAATTAATACAATAGACGCATTTTTCCTATTATAATGCACACTTTGTTTTATCCGACTTAATTAATTCAACTCGGTTGTTTTCGATATACAAGTAGGTTGCGTGTATTACATCATCAATGTACAAGTACTGTACGTCATATCTCTATATTACTTTTGTTTTGGTATTCGTAAGTTTAATCTTATTTTAACTTTAAAAATACTGTATTTTTTAATATTAATTATTTTCTTAAGTACAATAAAAAGTTACTATTAATTAATAATAAAACGTTTTTATTCTTTTTTCTTATTATACGATTTTATTACATTTTGCGATTGTCATTACGAAATCGAAGAAGGAATGCTGTAAAACTGATTTTGGCATTAATGCGTTCATTATTTTTTGAATATTTTGTGTTCGAAAATTATTGGGAATTATTTTTCTAAAAATATCTTGGAAATAAGGTAGGTTGCACATGTACTGTATATGAGCTTCAAAATAAATAAATAAATAAATAAATAAAAATAAATTACATTAAACAATGAAATCAGCCGATTAATTGTATCGTGTACAATATTTTACACCAGAATAAATATACTGTAGTTCTACAGTAAAATAAATTTAGTTTTCCCACAGATAAACTTCGCCTTAATTGCTGTTGTGATAACTTTAACACGATCTTCTAACGACAGCACATTGCATTTCTTTCGTTTTTCGGACATTTTCCAACAAACTGAAATAAATTTCCTATCTTGCTAGATTAATTTACACCTACATCTAATTTCAAGGCTGCTTCTAATGACACATGCATCTAATTTCAAGGCTGGGAGAAGTGCCCGAGGTGTGTTCCCACGAGAGTTTAGACTGATTCATTATATTAGGAGAGAGAAACGTTGTAGAACAATAGTTTAGACCAGATATATTCGCGGAAGTGGTCGCTTATTACAGTTGTTGTGTGTTGTTTCAAACAAAAAATCGATGTCCGCAGTCGCGTTACACACTTAGTCGTTTAATAAGGAAACTTATACGAAAACTCTATGAACAAAGTATTCGATGCCAGAAATTTTTTCCCACTTTGACTGGTGCTCGTCGAAAGCAGGTGGTTGCCTAAGCAGTTTTCACTGTATATAAAACCCAAGCTACTTGAACTTCATAAGCGATAGCCTAAGCTTTTAAACTCCATAACCTGGGGGACAGTTAATTATGTAATTAATTAATTTTATTGTTTATGTAAAATAAATTGCAATATATCCTTTCAACAGTGGAGTAGACAGACGTGGCACTACCAGTTATTTTTGGAGAAGAAGCGTGGGAAAATTTTAAGAAAATTTTTCACACGTTTTTCTCGTTTCCTTTCTGAAAAAATTTCGTAAAGAGTTACATCTAGTATAGAAAAAATTCTTCTTTATTGTCACATAATTCTTTTATATGTGAATTTTTTTCGCGGCAATTTTCGTCTAAAATTTTTTTTTGAAATTTATTATAAATTCTCATGATTATCTATTAATTACGATTTTTTCAAAAGTTTTCGATCTATTTTCAATTTTATTTAATCTTTTAAAGTTTCATGCATTTAAGTCATGACAATTTTTTCTAAACTGCAAATCAAATTCAAGAAAATGTAATGTAGACTACGTAAGAGTTGTTATGTTTACAACTACGACGCCCGGCAGCCTTACCCACTTACTGTAAAGTGGGTGAAGGCCGTCTCGTGTTCTACTTTCTGTACAAGTGACTTAAACATCTATATATATAACCCATTCATTTCGTGTCCGTCCTGTAACCGTTTCATAACGGACACTAGAGGCGCCGCTATCGTGTGTCATATTTCAAACATTCAAATTAACAATTTAAATTCTTATTTAAATTAACAATATGAATTATTATTATTAATTTGGCCAATAAATTATTATTTGGTCAATATAACAATATAAATAATTCATTATATTTGTAATAGGAATTTATTATTGTCACGGAATGCATGTAATGTTAACTAGGGGACGAGTAACGAAAAACCAGATAGGTTTGAATCACTACGTAAGACGATAAAGTTTGAAATAGTTAATTAATTAATTAAGGTAATATAAGGTAAAATGGAGGTTTACAAGCGAAGGTAAATAAACAAATTAAACTATTTTAAAGTATTTATAGAATGTTTAATAGATACAAATATAGATCCGTATGACGCGATTGGGACGGTAAGATTTACCCTCCGAATAAAGGGAATGGCGACCCCCCTCTGTGCGAACAATAAATGTCTAATGAACCATCCCCGTACGCGCAACCCTTCCCGAGATATAGCCCTCCGAAAATTATTCTACGGGTCACGTGACCGCCTGTTTGCCAGAATTTACCCTGCGAATGAGCGGGTCGGCGACCCCCCGGAGTGTGGGCGAGCGCGCGTTAATTTTTTTCGCGCAGTAGGCTCCCTTTTGACCACGATGTCACGTGACCGGAAATGACGTAGGCGAATTTTCACGGGCTTATATCTCGCGAAGGGTCGCGAGTAGGGGTATGGTTCCTTTGACTTTATTGTTCGCACAGAGGGGCTACATTTTGGAGGGTTGCCACCCCTTCATTCGGAGGGTAAATCTTACCATTGGGACTTTAACGGAACTGTAGAGCATACAGTTCCGTTAAATTAATAGGAACAAAAAAGTCAAAGGAACCGTGCCTCATGGAAATTTGTAAATAACGCCCACTAGGGGGCGTCCCGGGCTACTAGTTGTAAATAAAAAAAAAATTTAGAATAACTTTTATTTAATTTTAAATTTTGTTGTTCAAAATTACACCCCAATATTATAGCAGTTGAAAATATTAGCATTTGAAAAATATACTTAATTTACGTATAACGAATATAAAATTTTAAAAAAGAACAAAGCAATCAAAAAAAATGTAAAAAAAATTTATATATTCATCTTTAGATTTATTAGATATGTTAAAATAATTCACCAGTATTTAATTTTTAAACAATATTCATCATTGGCATGCATCAGAAAATAAACTATAACTTTCGTAAAAGACATTTCCCTGAGAGGGTCCAATGCCTTCTGAAAAAGGCGATAGTCTACGTTACCAATCCAATGCGTGACCTACTTTTTCTAACAACTAAACGATGTAAGTTACAGTACAACGACACACATGAACACTAACCATAACGATCCGATGCAAACTAAATCTTAAAGTTCTTTTAAAATCCTCCATTCGGTCTACGTAATAGCACTAAATCGGTACACATGTCTAAAATAAATTACTTTTCAACTTTTCTTTCTGTAGCATATTCTGAAACAAGTTCTAAACTCACAGCAAAATTTCCACCTTATATCCATTAAAAACAGCACAATATGTATCCATCCACGAAATAAAAATTTATGACAGTGAACTTGGAAAAAAAACGAGAAACACCAAGCAAACACAAAAACCGAACTCTACGAAATCTGCCGCGAACTGATGCATATGGGATAAACTGAAAATACTCCTCACGTGACCAAAAGCTAATTTTTTCTCAATAAACGCTAAAAGTTTTGAAAAATTTTTCTATAAAACCTGATTAATTTAATTAATACACAATAACTAAATGTGTTTAATAAAGATTCATACTTTATCATAATAATCATGCAAATTACATATAAAAAAGATCACCGTGCAAAATCTCCCGCGAACCATGGGATTACTGTAACATCACGTAGCATTGAAACTTTCCTGCTAAACACTAAAAATTTAATATAATTATTTTATTAATCTGATCAGATTTAAATAATATAAAATGTATAGATCTGTTTAATAAAGATTAGTAATGTACTGTCAGAAATATGCAAATTAGATATGAAACATATCACTGCTGAAAATCACCTGCCAAGAGGATAAATATAGAACTATCACGTGATCTAAAGCTAACACCAACAAATATGAAAAAACATGTTTAAAATTTAATGTTTTTGTAGAAATTTACTATATTGTAAAAATTTCATCAAAGACAAGAAAATAATTTTCAGCTTACCTAAATTGTACAATAAATGGTCATTTCTTCTAAAAAAGTCACTATACAATAATAAATAATAATTATTTAATAATGCTTTTATCCATTTTAACTTGATATTCTAAAAATTAAGCTAATTAATTTGGCTTTTGTTATTCAGATTTTCCTAGTATTTTACTGTAAAATTCAATTTATTGAACAGAAACAAAGCTAAGCTATATCGGCCTATCGTTTATATCGAAAATATTTTTTAGTTATATTTGTAACTACAGATAAAAATTTATGTAAAATTCAGGCTTGATATAATGTTATATTATTTAAATAGTAATGGCGCATAAAATATTTACAAGATTAATTTAATTGAACTTTTCGAATTATGTTTGAGGAAACTGATGAAGCAAACGTATGAACAGTTGTATAATGAACTGTATTTACTTAAATTAGTTCACTTTGTTTGTTTCGATCTAGTTTTTTCGTATTGTTACGATATACGAACTTTTGACTTTGTAAATTGTATTATACTAAAAAATAAAGTTTTATGTTTTTCTCTTACTTAATGATGTATTTTTAATGTTTTCGAACTAAACATTAGTTTATAAATTGAAATTCAAACTTTAGAAAGTACTACGAATATTAGAGAAGACCGTTTTACTATAAATTACTACGTTTCACTCTAATGTTGATTTCAAAAAAAGTAAGTCAGACAAGGATCATTACCCTGGTCTTAAGAAAGTTAAATAGAACTTTTTTATATTTTTTATGTTTGAAGGTTTTAACAACAGATTTTTAAAATTCCTTTTGCCATTTTTTATTTTCATTATCGAAAATACACGAATATATTTTCGATTTTAATGAACAAAATCCTATTATAGGTTTAGACGTTGTCTTGTCTTGTCTTTAAAATATCCTAGCTTATTTTTATTTGTTACATCAAATAATTCGTGTGTGTTAGGGTAGTTGCTGAAATCAAAAATATCTGAAAATGATTTAATGTAGTCATCTAAATTACTCGTATAAATTTGAAGCGTTAGCGAATTGGTATCTCTATATAACAAATTCACATCTTCACCATATTTACCTTTTAAATATTTTATAAAATGTTTGATACATATGCAATTTACTTAATTCTAATACACAAAATCCTATATAAATCGGTTTATCCAAACATAAGTTAATTTTTTTCATTTTAAAAATCGTGAGATTATCATTAATAATTTGGAAATTTTCGAGAGCTGAGTGAGATAAATACTTTCGACATTGATTTTCAGTCATGGCTGTTTTTAAATTTAAACGCTTTCTCACATTCTGACAGGTTTTACCGAAAAAACTGTTGTTCATTAACTTGAAAAAACTTTTATCGAAATCATTCGTTGATTCCTGCCGTTTTTTATTATTAAACAATACATAATCTCTAAGCCATGGTTCTTGATTAAATGCAAGCACTCGATGAATTTTAGTTAATATTAAACCCTCTTCTAAATAAAATTTTAAATTTCTATAATGAATTACATAATTTTGTTTATCAAACAAAGTTGGAATTAATTTCTTATTATTATTATTATATTTTAAATTTAATTTAGTTAATACCGATTTTTGATAATTTGATAATAAATCGAATGGAATATATGTATGATTAGGAGCTAATGGTAAGTCATTATGGCGGTCATGAACATTTGGTGGATAATTTAAATCAACCTCTAAAATATAGCCTATATTATTCCTATCGGGAATATTACAAATGTCTAAAGCATTTATCTCATCCTCAGATAACCATCTGAAATTATTTACAGGTAAATAAGAACTCATCACAAATCCGTAGAGATTATTAGCATCTATCGAAATAATATAGTTATGTCGTTGATTTTTATCATAGGTTTCTGGAATTAGAGGATTGTTGGCCCTCGCGAATCTTTTCGAAGTTAGGCTAATTCCGCCGCGAATTGCTTGTTCAATAAAAAGGTACATATTAATATCTTTAAATAATTCGAGTTGAATTTTTGTCATTTTTAATCCACAATTCCATGTTAAGTCTGGAGCTGTTATGAAATATACTGGATCTAAATTATAATATTTTAAACTTAATTTTCTAAAATTTTGGAATATATCAGCTAGTAATAAAGTGTCAACATATTGATATAATTTTAAATAATCTTTAAAATTTTTACAATGAAATTTTTTCCAAACTAATTTTGCATGATCATAATCATCATCGCTAATATTTTCTCCAGATAATTCGTTATAAAAATATTTTTTCGGGGGTAAACATTTCTCGTATAAAATATCCTCGTTTTTAAAATAAGAATAGGGGAAAATTCCTTTTCTTTTTAATAAATTTTTATTTTCGTTATTATAGAAAAATTTATTAAAAATAGGAAAATTATAATTTGCATTTTTTAAATTTTCTGTTAAAGTAGTTAGCGAGGAATTTAAAAATTGATAACTGTCTATAAATTTGAAATGATCTAAAGTAAACGTTGTAAATTTTTCCGAATTTACGGGGATAATCTGAATTCTCGAAAATAGTTTAGGGGGAATATTTTTGAAAATCAGATGGGAGTCATAACCTGTAAAATTATGTAGTATAATAGGAATAAATTTTTTGAATCTATAATTTAAATTACAGCGGTTATGAGCTATTCCGCGATAATCACCTGTTAAGTGATCGTGATCTCTTACTCTGATATCATCATAATTAAACCCTCCCTCACATATATGACACTGATGTTCGTAATTATCGGGAATAGTATCTACATTCATTTCTACATAACTATTTATTTTATTTAATAAAATATTTAATTGATTCTGGATAACAAATAAAAAATGCTTAACAGCATCTTTAGGACAATGAAAATTAGAATATAATAAAGCATCATTATTTTCTATAATAACGATAGAATAACATATAGTTTCATGAATCTGTACAGTTTTGGTGAAACTAGAATTTAGATCTACAGCGTTTACACGAACTTCTAGAATCGTTTGAAAATCTGAATAAATTACTGTCGGGTAATATAATTGCTACTCGTAATTAGTAAATTTAGCAACTGCTTTTTCTCTACTCGGAGTAGAAACTTTCTGATATTTATAATTAGAACATATTTTCGCATGCTCGTTTAAAGTATGGCTTCTTTGAAAGCCTATAAGACATTGTTTATGGCTTTTAGCCTAACTCGATAAAACGATCGAATTTAACCGATTAAAATTTCCAATAATTAAAATTTAAAATAACATTTTATTGAGTGTTTGTTCTGCCCTCACAATAGCATTCTGAAATGAACTTTGAAGTCTGTCAGTATCAGCTATCTTCTTTGGTATATGGCAATGTCGCATTCAACCGTTAACGCGTGCGAATACTAAAATACTATATAAATAAAAATTACAACTATCGGTATCTAATCCGTGTAATGGAAGTGCTATATGTTAGTTTTATATGTAAAATCCAGATTCATAATAATGTGCTATACAGTGTTGATCTGGAAGTAAGTCGATTCATCGATACAAGTGAACTCATTTCGTAACATGTTAGTGTTTTTTTTGCCCATGAATTTCCTGGAAATTTTACACTACTACTGGTTATTCTAGTTGAGTCTCAGAGAACCAGAAATTTTTTGCATAGAATTTTTTCTTGTTGTAAAACATTTTAAAAACATTTTGCATAGGTTATTAGTTAAGAAAACACTAAGTTTTCTAGGTTATTTATGAAATTTTAAATGTAAAATAATTGCAAAAGTATGTGTATCTGGATCTGCTTGACTTAGCGCAAGGAAAAAATTGTTAATCCATTAGTATGTTGAAAATAAGTAGCATTTTTCGATGATTCGAAACATTTCAACCACATGCTACTAATTGTCAATTACATGTGACATTAGCCGAGGGTACAATCCAAATATGGGTACAACTTACAGGACTCGAAATCGCAACATTCGATCTCTAAAACTTCTTTTAGGAGGGCTGTAAATATTTAAAACGATCTGGACTGTGAAGTCTAGATCTACATCAAGATTCCTTGACACCAGTTAATCAGTTTTATAACCCGCGGATTAACACGCGTATGATGCATGCAAATGATGTTTGATTCAGAAGATGCAGAAACATTTCTTAACAAATGAACAAATAATTAATAAAACTAAATAGATAAATTCATAGAAAAATCTAATACTCTAATACTAAAACAAAACCTATGCTTATTCTACGAGAGTGTTTTCGAGAGAAAGTTTACATCAATCTATTTCTAATATTACCTTCACCTGTCTGTCGTTAACATCTTTCCTCTTGTATGCTTTCTTTTTTCAAAGCTTCTCTTCCTTACTTAATTCTGTATTTCATATTCTTATAAGAGTTCGTTTGAGTTAGTTTCTTATCACAAGCTGGTTTTTTCGTATGGCTTTTCCCTTTTATTGGACTGCCCTATATCGTATGTCTAAACTTCTTACGTATTTCCTTGGTATGGCAATTCCTCTTCCTTGACAGATTGCCGCGAAAGTATTGTATGTTACATAAGGCAAGACCTTCCTCTAATGGACTGATGCCGCGAGTGGCGCGACAACGGCATTTTTATTGGGTCTCTCGTACCGTGTGCTAAATTATCAACTCATTAACAGTACGCCTGGGAAAGGAAATCAACTTCCTCTCAAAAACTGATGTTTCATCTGTATTTTGTAGATAAAATCTTGGTGAAGTTCAAAATATTATTTTCTCTAAAATTATCAGTTTATTCTTACCTGTTAAGTTGTTTACAAACTTTCTCACTCCTTTTGACTAGCACATACATTAAAATTTACATTAACTCATTTTCAATCATTAAAAATCTGTATAATTACATTTCAGGTATCATAACAGAATTATATATTATTTATCTTTTCTTACAAATGATGCTCCAATTACAGTATTTAAATGTTTTCTGCTTATGAGACGACAATGAATTTACTGCCAGATGTTATGTTATTACCACTCACACGACAAAGAAGTAATTGCACAAATATTTATGTAACACTTAACATATATTTGTATTAATTGTATTAGTTATAATATACGAGAATAAAACAATATGATAAAATTTAACCCGATATAACTATAGAATTCTTCTATAATTAAATAATAAGTACTTTTAGTAGGTATTTCCAACAATTCTAACGTTTGGAGAGTAGCTGCGATCCAGGTATCCATTTTTTTTATAAGTGTATAATAATTATGAAATATTTATTTATCTAACCATTTAAATGGGCTTTGTGAACTATCTTTATATGTTTTCTCAGCATCCATTATTTATGAAATTTTATTAACCCTTTTAACCTCCCGGAATGCCGAACCATACAGGCGTAGGTTCACTCGGGTAAATACGAAGGTCATTGAGGGAAATTTAGTAATATTATGTAAAAAATTCGTATAAAATCGAATTTTAGTAATAAAAATATAAAAACAAAAAATTCTAATATGGAAGTATGTGTACTTTTATTTGGTATATTATTTATCTGCGTATACTTTTTATTATTTTTTTAAAAAATTCGTATTTGTTAGCTTACGTTAATGATGTCTCTAAAGTTCAACGAATTTTTCGCAGAAAAATAACATCAGAAATCGCAGCCGCCGTTTGGTGCGCTGCTCCGCGACGAAAACAAGCTTAAGCAATGGCGACGTCGAACGGTGCACACTCGGTAAGTAATCCTACATTTTTCTGTTTATAGCATAATTTATACGGATTATTCCCAAGAAATTATACGTATTTTGGAAATGTTAAGTCGAATTAGTCTAGAATCGATTAATTTTATGGAAGAAAACCTTTCAAACAGCTGTAGTCCCTAAACT